>NC_000086.7:141679528-141847028 GCF_000001635.26 Mus musculus | reverse complement strand
GATTGACTATCCTGTTTTCATCATTTTCCCTTTTTTTAGTTTTGCAAACTCTGTCATTGATCTAGAATACAAATATTTCCTTCCACAAATAAAACTGTATCTCTTGTTTTTTTTTATTTGAAAATGTTTATGCTTTGCATGTAAAATAATTATTTTTGGCTAAGACCTTCAGGATGCTTTCCAATCTTTATTAGACCTCTTGGCACTCACCTGATGATATTCTAGGGAAAAATTAGTTCTCTATTTTTTTTTCATTTTAAAAAACATCTTTAGTGTAATCTGTGGGTCAGGTTTGAGTTTCAAATATCTAAAGCAGATTATTATACTTATTCTACTGACCATAATGCAACCACTATTATATAAACAGAACATACTATAAAGTGAATAACATTAGGATACAAAATGTATAAAAGGGGAGAGAGGATAACCATTGTGAAGTATGTTTAAATAAAATGTTTGGGATTTGAGGAAATTAATAAATTAGTTACCCTTTTTGCTTTGGGGAAAGAAAGGCAGCATGCACTGACATTTCAGCTTGTAGCATAAGTAGGATTTATAAGTGTAAATATATGGGTAGAAGAGGGAGAAAATAGCATGAAAAACACAGAATGTTTGAAGAAACGCAAAAGGTTGCTTTGAGCTATGGTCCAGGATATGAGGGAGATTTAAAGAAGTACCATAAGATTGTATTGTAGAATATCTTAAATGCCAGGGTTTCATTGAGTAAGTAACAGGGGTTACTATAGGATTTGAGGTTTAGAGTGTTGCATCACAGTTATGCTTTAGGATCTTGGATAGAATCATTATAAGGAGAGTGGGTTTGGGATTTAGAGACAAGGAAATTAGAGAGGACAGTGTTGCAGTGGTGCAGATGAGACAGAATCGGGAAAGATGGCGGGAGAATGGAGAGGAAGAGATAGGCCTCAAGAAGACTGTGGAGTAGAACTGATTATACGTGGCCTGCACAGAACTGATTAGATGTGGCCTACACAGAACCAGACCAGATGTGACAGGGAGATTTTTCAGCTTGGATGAAAAAAGATTTTAACTCACAGTTAAAGCTAATTAAATAGCTTCAAAAAGGAACATCATAATGATGAATACTTAGATAAAGACAGAGAGCTGAAAAAGCCATTTAGATGATTTGAATAGGAAAAGCTGCTACTCTGTCTGGAGACAGCTCTGTACTTCAGAGCACATATTCTTTCAACCTGAGTTTGGCACTTAAGGCCCATGTCAGGCAGCTTATAACCACCTCTAACTCCAGGTCCAGAGGCTCCAACACTCTTTTCCTCTATAGGAACCTGAACTTACATGCACATGCACACAAATTCCCCCAAGACACATATACACAGATATAATACCTTTTATTGCATATATACATTTTATTTAAATATATATTTTAGTACACATACACATTTTATTTTAAAATTAGGTCTTTAAAATATTTTTTAAGCGTGAAGGTTTTACCTGCATGTATGTCTGTGCATGATATGTGTGCCTGAAGCCTATGGAAACCAGAAGAGAATACTGAATCCTCTTGAACTGGAGTTTTAGATGGCTAAGAACTACCATGTGGGGTTTGGAACTTAAAAATAGGTCCTCTGGAAAAGCAGTGTTCTTTAACCACAGAGCCATCTCTCAAACACTTTAAAATATTTTTTAAAAAGAAAAAGCTGCTACCAAAGGAAAAGGAATGTTTTCACACTTAAATCAAAATCACCCTATACTCCCTTTTATCTTGGTGTGTGAACTCAGGAGATATGTGCAACCATAACTTATATTATTTGCTGGTAGGATAATCTAAGAGTCAGCACTCTTCACCAATTAGCAATAGTTTGTTAAATGTTGTTAAGCATTATGAAGGGAAAAACTTCACCTGTATTGTTCACAGCAGTAATTCACACATAATCTGTACATAAATTCTGCTTAAGAGGCTATTAAATAAGTGCATGTTGAATGAATAGTTATATATAAACAAATGAAAAAATTTACTTTGATCTCATTTCTACCACCATCTTTTTTTTGTATTAGATATTTACTTTATTTACATTTCAAATGTTGTCCCCTTTCCTGGTTTCCCTTCTGAAAATCCCCTCTCCTCTCCCCCCTCCCCCTGCTCCCCAACCCACCCACTCCCGCTTCCTGGCCCTGGCATTCCCCTACACTGGGGCATAGAGCCTTCACAGGACAAAGTCTACCACCACCTTATAGTAACCTTGTTGTAACAGGGAGCCTCTGTGAACACATTAGACAACTTATGCAACATTTGAATTGTAGGATTACTTATGTATAAAAAGGAGGAACAACAGTTTCTTCTGTTCTTTTTGATCAGTGAAAATATTCACTAGCCTACATCAGCTGAGTAACAATAATCACTTTTCTACTCCTTGCCGAAAAATTGGAGAAACACTATTAGACCAGAATGCAGACAGCAATGAAATTTGCAAACAAAATATGGGGGAGAGAATAAATATAAAGCTTCCTTTTCCTTTTCCTTTCCCTTTCTTTCATTTTTCATCTTCTGTAGTTTGTACCTCTTCTCTCTTGATTTTCTAGTTGTTTTAAATTGCATCTAAATGACAATCATTGGTGTACACCTTACCACTCTATCATTATATTTTGCAGTGTCAATTTCAGATACAAACATAAGGCCTTTGAATTTGTCTGTGAAGTTACATAAATGATATAATTTGTGCTGCATGAAACTATGGCAATTTCATAACTCAAATTCATGTTATTTTTAAAATATTTATTTATTTATTTATTTTATGTATGGGAGTACACTGTCACTGTCTTCAGACACAAGAGAAGAGGGCATCCAATTCCATTACAAATGGTTGGGAACGACCATGTGGTTGCAGGAAATTGAACTCAGGTCCTCTGGAAGAGCAACCAGTGCTCTTATCTGTTGAGCCATCTCTCCAGCTCTCTCATGTCATCTTTTTAGAACAGTAAAAACACTGAACATCTGTAACCTACTCATTTTTTGTTTACTTACCATGAAACTCAAATTCTAGTAACACTCTTTCTTCAGCTTTCCAGTGAATATGGATAGACTCAAAAGTAAAGAAACCTTAGTTTCTTCTACCTTTCCTCTTTCTTGTATGCATTATTTTCAGATTAAATTGGTGTCTGCTATGAGACACATAGAGAAAAATATCATAACTTTCCTTGATCATGTTTTTAGGCTATTGTGTTTCTATATTAGAAACAAGTTCTTGTAGGCAAGGAAAGAATGCACTCTCACTAAGAACATCTTTCTTATTCATATTAGGCTTCAGAATTTCTAAACTGAATGAATCTATAGGAATTTTGCATGTTAGGCTATAAGACATACACTAGCAAGATTTTGCTGAAAGGACCCAGATATAGCTCTCTCTTGTGAGACTATGCCGGGGCCTAGCAAACACAGAAATGGATGCTCACAGTCAGCTATTGGATGGATCACAGGGCCCCCAATGGAGGAGCTAGAGAAAGTACCCAAGGAGCTAAAGGGATCTGCAACCCTATAGGTGGAACAACACTATGAACTAACCAGTACCCCGGAGCTCTTGACTCTAGCTGCATATGTATCAAATGATGGCCTAGTCGGCCATCACTGGAAAGAGAGGCCCATTGGACACACAAACTTTATATGCCCCAGTACAGGGGAATGCCATGGCCAAAAAAATGGGAATGGGTGGGTAGGGAAGTGGGGGGAGGGTATGGGGGACTTTTGGGATAGCATTGGAAACGTAATTGAGGAAAATATGTAATTAAAAAAAACCCTGCCAATCCAGAATATGATACGCAGCAAAGCTATCTGTCATAATTGAAAGAGAAAGAAAATTTCCATGATAAAAACCCTTAGAGCTGTTAAACATTTTTGGCAAAGTGGTAAGATTAAAAACATCAATAAATAAATTAAAAAAAAAAGAAACACTATGTGTATATAAAATACCATGGTGACACATATACATATTGAATTTATATTCTCTGCTTCCATGCATGGACCACTGTCCCATTTGACAACTCAGATAATATATTCAGACAATGATCATGTGGTGTTTTACAAAATATAAATATTAAAAAATTATCAAGAATGTCAAGGTAGTAATAGCAAAGCTTTAATAAAACACAAAGTTTTTCTGAGTGTGGAGCCATGAATGACTAGACTGGGTCACTTGCATGTGAAGATGACCCTTGACTTTATTTATTCTATCTCAAATCTTACACGCTGACAAAGAATATTGGTGTTGGAATCAGACTGACATACTGAACTGTGATGCTAAGACTGTTCTAGAAAAATACTTATAGAGTGAGTAGACCTCATAATAGGGAAAATGTCTAAGATTATTGAAATACAGCAAAAAAGAGTATGAAAGTAATAAAGGAAAAAGAATGAAGAGAAAATGAGAGATGGATGAAGGATACAAAGGAGAAAGGCAGAGGAAATATAGACAAACAGCTAAAAGAAGAATGAAAGCCAAACAGTGGACACTAAAGAAAGGACAAATAGGAGTGAGTCACACCATGCTGTAATTCTCTGTTGACATAAAACTCATAGTTGCCAGGGTGTGGTGGTGCACGCCTTTAATCCCAGCACTTGGGAGGCAGAGGCAGGCAGATTTCTGAGTTCGAGGCCAGCCTGGTCTACAGAATTCCAGGATAGCCAGGGCTACACAGAGAAACCCTGTCTTGAAAAAAACAAAACAAAACAAAACAAAACAACAACAACAAAAAACTCATAGAACTCTTATTTGATAATAAAGTTCAAATTTATCTGAAGTCAGGAAACATCATCTATCCCATAGATACATAGCTACATGAGAGATCAGGCAAGATTTGGAACTAATAATAGAATCAAACCAGTCATAGAGAAGAACCCACAGATTCTAGTTCTACTAGGCTTTATTGAACTTAGGAAATTACATGTCTTACCTCATTAACCACATCTAGGTAATGTTAGCTTATTGTTTCTTACTTTATTAAGATTCCTGACATAGGGACTGGAGAGATGGCTCAGTGGTTAAGCGCACTGGCTGATCTTACAGAGGACCAAGGTTAAATTTCCAGTAAGCACACAGCAGTGCACATCTGCCTGTAATTCCAGTTATGAGGGATCCAACACCCTCACACAGACATATTGTAGGCAAAACATCAAAATACACAAGATAAAAATTAATTTAAAAAAAGATTCATGAGATGCTCATTAGTTTTAGCTACAGTTGGGCATTTCTGCCCACAGGGTCATAGCCAATAAGAGTTGGAGTCTGTCTTCTTGGGGGCATAGAGGGGGTATGAGGTCTCCAAGGAAACAACACAGGGCAATTGTACCAGCTGCTGTTTGGGTTCTTGAAAGGCTATTGGCGATGAATTCTTTTAAAATTGAGACCGTATTGAACTTTATAGTGCATTTTCCTCCAAGGACATCAGAAGGCACAGCATTTTATAAAAGATCATTATTATCTGAGAGTAGGTCAGAAGTACTGCACATTTATTTGATTCAATTTTAGTCCTTCCTGTCTTCTCATACACTTTATTATTTTATTTTATTTTCAGGGGGTAGTTGTGGTCTTTTAATCTTATTTATTTTTTAAATGATACTTTGTGAAACTCCATGGTGTTGTCCAGGCTTAAGTGGCTGGCATCACAATATTCAAAAGAAATTATATAAGGTTTTATTTCTTTTATAAATTTGCACAGCTGATATAAAACAATAAGGAATATCAATTCAAATATTTGGAAGATACTGAAAATAATTTGAAAAGCAACCTAAAGACATACATGTCTAATTTTAACAGGGAATAAAGAGGATATGGTAAAATAACTTTTTTGTTATTTTATGTGTCCATACATATCCTTCTTTATCTATGTTCTGTAGACATGACTAGTACCCATAGAGGCCAGAAAAAGACATCAATCCCCTCAAACTGGAATGGTTGTAGGCCACTATATGGGTGGAATCAAACCTAGATCCTCTGAAAGAGCAGCTAGTGTTTTTTTATTTTGTTTTTTGGTTTTGTTTGTTTGTTTGTTTGTTTGTTTTTTATTTTTGAGACAGGGTTTCTCTGTGTAGCCCTGGCTGTCCTGGAACTCACTCTTTAGGCCAGGCTGGCTTTGAACTCAGAAGCGTGCCTGCCTCTGCCTCCCAAGTACTGGGATTAAAGGCATGTGCCACCACTGCCAGGCTGCAGCTAGTGTTCTTAACCACTGAGCCATCTATCCAGCCCTCTGTTCTACTTCTTTCCAGCTTTCTTGAAGAACTATTGTAATGTGTATATATATATATATATATATATATATACATATATATGTATATATATATATATATATACCCATATATGTGTGTTATAACACATATATTGCGATATAACTATATATGTGATATATATGTTGTGATATATATATAGTAATGATTTAATATATATGCATATTTTGAATGTTCAATGCAATGAATCTAATTAATATAATCCCCAATATCTACTTGTGATTTTTGTCATGTTAGCATCTAAGATCTACTAAGCTCATTTTAAGTATATAGCATGTATTATTAACTATAATGAGGTGCTGCCTCTTGAGAACCTTCAACAAGTGATACGTTGTTCAGACAAGCTCCTTTCATTAACTGACTTTAAAATAATTTATTCATTAACCAGATCACATAGATTCCCACAAGAGAGAGCAAATCTGTTTGTTTGAAGCTTGAACTCAAGGTTTTTCACATGCTAGGCATGTATTTTACCACTAAGCCATACCAGTTGCTCCCAATTGGGTAATTATTGATCCATATTCAGATGATAAGCCACTCAAACAATGGCCTAATTATTGATAGTGTATGGCCAATCAATATTAGGACAAACTAAGGAATTTAGAGCCCCAAAATGTGTTGCCTTTTTCAAAAATGTCATTGAAGCATAGCCCACCTGGAATATAGGAGATAAAATGTTACATTTCAGCTCAAGAAACTTCCATGCATTGAACATCCCCATATAAGAATTATCAAAGGGAAAAGAAACAAAGAAAAATAATATAAAAAGTCACCCTCACATTTCCTTCCATCATTCCCTTTTAAATCCTGACTCATAGCATTATGTAATAGTGGTCCCTGTATTTGTTTGCTAGAAAATTGAATAATTTTTTATGCACTCTTGTGTATACTTTTGGTTCATAAACATGTATCTATCCATAGTGCTGATAAGCATTTGAGTTCAGGGTTCAACTGATTTGAATAGGCCTGCAGAGTCCATTCTTGCTCATACCCTTTGTTGATCATAGAAGAACATTTACATTGGCTGAGTAGCTAGGAATAAAATTGCTGTATTCAGAGCAGGCATTTATTCAGGTTTTTCCAAGACAGCTTGAGAGTATCTTCCCGAATAATTGTCTTAGTTTATCATCTTATCAGTTCAAGTGGCTTATGACATTTGCTATCTTTCTCATTTGAGGAACTTTGGGGTCAATTTATGGTAACATCTCACTGTTGTTTTAATTTGCATTTCATTGAAACTAATAAAGTCAAACATCTCTAATATAGTTTTTAACATTTTAGATGTCTTCTTTGATAGATGCTTATTCAAATATTTGTTTGCTGTTGGGTGTTTCATGTTCTAAGAATTGATTTGTGAGTGTTCTTTATATGGTTGGGATATGTCTTCTCTCAGCTACCTAGGTTGCAAATAACTTCTTGTGCGACTTGCCTTTACAATGACAGTTATTTGTTAGACACCAATAATGCCTTTCAAAAAATACTTTTAAGCATTTCATCTAACCCTAGCCTTAGACTAACACCAAACACAAATTCTGACTATAGGGAAAGTAATGGGCTATATATAGGAACAGATTAAGTCTAGAAACATAGGGTGCAGGTTATTATTAAATTATTTGCCTAACATTCCCAAAGCCTATAATTTGATCTCTGGTATTGCAAAGGAAAACATATAATAAAACCCAGACAGTAATTACATTACCCTCATTTGGAGAAAGCATTAATATCAGAATCTGTTCTAGATTCTTTGATACATCCTCCATCCCCTGAAGCTGTTATATTTCTACATAAAATTTTATTAAAAATTTACATTTGATTTTCTCTTGGAGGTAGGTCAGTGTTTGGTATCAACTATAATCAAACCAGTTTCTCACCTGGGCAGTGGTGATGTACAACTTTGACCCCAGCACTTGGGAGGCAGAGGCAGTTGATCTCTGAGTTCAAGGTCAGCCTATTTATTCTACAGAGAGAATTCTAGGACAAACTTTGATACACAGAGAAACCCTGTCTCAAAAAAGTCTGTTTCTGGGTCCTCATACATTTCTTTGTTTCCACAGAAATTCACAACTTGCTTATCTACTTTATGTATTTACACAAGATTAAACTGGAGGCTTAGTGAGAAATTACCTCACCATTTTAAAGTACAGTTAACTCTTACCTAATAATGGGAGATTTTGATAAATAAAATGTGGTACATCCACATAATGGCATACTATTCAGCTATTAAAACCAAAGACATCATGAGTTTTGTAGGCAAATGGATGGAACTTGAGAATATCATTCTGAGTTAGGTAACCCAGTCCCCAGAAGACATGCATTGTATGTGCTCACATATAAGTGGATATTAGCTATAAAATACAGGTACAGACCCAAAGAAGCTAAACAAGAAGGAAGCTTGAATCTTACTTAGAAGGGGGAATAAAATAGTCATAAGAATGGATGGAACTAGAAAATATCATCCTGATTGAGGTAACCCAATCACAAAAGAACACACATGATATGTACTCACTAATAAGTGGCTATTAGCCCAGATGCTCAGAATACCCAAGATACAATTCACAGACTACATGAAACTCAAGAAGAAGGAAGACCAAAGTGTGGATAATTCATTCCTTCCTAGAATGGGGAACAAAATACCCCTAGAAGGAGTTACAGAGACAAAGTTTGGAGCTAAGACTAAAGGATGGACCATGCACAGACTGCCCCACCTAGGGATCCATCCCATAAACAGCCACCAAACCCAGACACTATTGCATATGTCAGCAAGATTTTGCTGACAGGACCCTGATATAGCTGTCTCTTGTGAGGCTATGCCAGTGTCTGACAAACAAAGAAGTGGATGCTCACAGTCATTTATTGGATGGAACACAGGGCCTCCAATGGAGGAGCTAGAGAAAGTACCCAAGGAGCTGAAGGGGTCTGCAACCCTATAGGTGGAACAACAATATTAACTAACCAGTACCCTCAGAGCTCATGTCTCTAGCTGCATATGGAGCAGAAGATGGCCTAGTCGGCCATCACTGGGAAGAGAGGCTCCTTGGTCTTGTAAATGTTATATGCCCCAGTACAGGGGAACACCAGGGCCACGACGTAGGAGTGGGTGGGTAGGGGAGCAGGGCAGGGGGGGTGTATAGGGGACTTTCGGGATAGCATTTGAAATGTAAATGAAGAAATATCTAATAAAAGAAAAGAAAGGAAAAGAAGAGAAAAGAAAAAATTTAATGGAATACTCACACTAATTTTTTTTAATTAGGTATTTTCCTCGTTTACATTTTCAATGATACCCCAAAGGTCCCCCATACCCACCCCCCCCCCAATCCCCTACCCACCCACTCCCCCTTTTTGGCCCTGGCGTTCCCCTGTACTGGGGCATATAAAGTTTGCAAGTCCAATGGGCCTTTCTTTGCAGTGATGGCCTACTAGGCCATCTTTTGATACATATGCAGCTAAAGACAAGAGCTCCCGGGTACTGGTTAGTTCATATTGTTGTTCCACCTATAGGGTTGCAGATCCCTTTAGCTCCTTGGGCACTTTCTCTAGCTCCTCCATTGGGGGCCCTGTGATCCATCCAATAGCTGACTGTGATCATCCACTTCTGTGTTTGTTAGGCCCCGGCATAGTCTCACAAGAGAGAGCTATATCTGGGTCCTTTCAGCAAAATCTTGCTAGTGTATGCAATGGTGTCAGCATTTGGAAGCTGATTATGGGATGGATCCCTGCATATGGCAATCACTAGATGGTCCATCCTTTCGTCACAGCTCCAAATTTTGTCTCTGTAACTCCTTCTATGGGTGTTTTATTCCCATTTCTAAGAAAGGGTAAAGTGTCCACACTTTGGTCTTCATTCTTCTTGAATTTCATGCGTTTGGTAAGTTGTATCTTATATCTTGGGTATCCTAAGGTTCTGGGCTAATATCCACTTATCAGTGAGTACATATTGTGCGAGTTCCTTTGTGATTGGGTTACTACACTCAGGATGATACCCTCCAGGTCCATCCATTTGCCTAGGAATTTCATAAATTCATTTTTTAATAGCTGAGTAGTATTCCATTGTGTAAATGTACCACATTTTCTGTATCCACTCCTCTGTTGAGGGGCACCTGGGTTCTTTCCAGCTTCTGGCTATTATAAACAAGGCTGCTATGAACATAGTGGAGCATGTGTTCTTCTTACCAGTTGGGACATCTTCTGGATATATGCCCAGGAGAGGTATTGCGGGATATTCCGGTAGTACTATGTCCAATTTTCTGAGGAACCGCCAGACTGATTTCCAGAGTGGTTGTACAAGCTTGCAATCCCACCAACAATGAAGGAGTGTTCCCCCTTTTCCACATCCTCGCCAGCATCTGCTGTCACCTGAGTTTTTGATCTTAGCCATTCTGACTGGAGTGAAGTGGAATCTCAGGGTTGTTTTGATTTGCATTTCCCTGATGATTAAGGATGTTGAACATTTTTTCAGGTGCTTCTCTGCCATTCGGTATTCCTCAGGTGAGAATTCTTTGTTCAGCTCTGAGCCCCAATTTTTAATGGGGTTATTTGATTTTCTGGAGTCCACCTTCTTGAGTTCTTTATATATATTGGATATTAGTCCCCTATCTGATTTGGGATAGGTAAAGATCCTTTCCCAATCTGTTGGTGGTCTTTTTGTCTTATTGACGGTGTAATTTGCTTTGCAGAAGCTTTGCAATTTTAAAGGTCCCATTTATTGATTCTTGATCTTACAGCACAAGACATTGCTCTTCTATTCAGAAATTTTTCCCCTGTACCCATATCTTCGAGGCTTTTCCCTACTTTCTCCTCTATAAGTTTCAGTGTCTCTGGTTTTATGTGGAGTTCCTTAATCCACTTAGATTTGACCTTAGTACAAGGAGATAGAAATGGATCAATTGGCATTCTTCTACATGATAACCGCCAGTAGTGCCAGCACCATTTGTTGAAAATGCTGTCTTTTTTCCACTGGATGGTTTTAGCTCCCTTGTCAAAGATCAAGTGACCATAGGTGTGTGGATTCATCTCTGGGTCTTCAATTCTGTTCCATTGGTCTACTTGTCTGTCACTATACCAGTACCATGCAGTTTTGATCACAATTACTCTGTAGTACAGTTTTAGGTCCGGCATGGTGATTCCACCAGAGTTTCTTTTATCCTTGAGAAGAGTTTTTGCTATCCTCGTTTTTATTTTTTGTTTTTCCAGATGAATCTGCAGATTGCCCTTTCTAATTCGTTGAAGAATCGAGTTGGAATTTTGATGGGGATTGCATTGAATCTGTAGATTGCTTTTGGCAAGATAGTCATTTTTACAATGTTGATCCTGCCAATCCATGAGCATGGGAGATCTTTCCATCTTCTGAGATCTTCTTTAATTTCTTTCTTTAGAGACTTGAAGTTCTTATCATACAGATCTTTCACTTCCTTAGTTAGAGTCACGCCAAGGTATTTTATATTATTTGTGACTATTGAGAAGGGTGTTGTTTCCCTAATTTCTTTTTCAGCCTGTTTATCCTTTGTGTACAGAAAGGCCATTGACTTGTTTGAGTTAATTTTATATCCAGCTACTTCACCGAAGCTGTTTATCAGGCTTAGGAGTTCTCTGGTGGAATTTATAGGGTCACTTATATATACTATCATATCATCTGCAAAAAGTGATATTTTGACTTCTTCCTTTCCAATTTGTATCCCCTTGATCTCCTTTTGTTGTCTAATTGCTCTGGCTAGGACTTCAAGTACAATGTTGAATAGGTAGGGCGAGAGTGGACAGCCTTGTCTAGTCCCTGATTTTAGTGGGATTGCTTCCAGCTTCTCACCATTTACTTTGATGTTGTCTATTGGTTTGCTGTAGATTGCTTTTATCATGTTTAGGTATGGTCCTTGAATTCCTGAACTTTCCAAGACTTTTATCATGAATGGGTGTTGGATTTTGTCAAATGCTTTCTCAGCATCTAACGAGATGATCATGTGGTTTTTGTCTTTGAGTTTGTTTATGTAGTGGATTACATTTATGGATTTCTGTATATTGAACCATCCCTGCATCCTGGGGATGAAACCTACTTGGTCAGAATGGATGATTGTGTTGATGTGTTCTTGCATTCGGTTAGCAAGAACTTTATTGAGGATTTTTGCGTCGATATTCATAAGGGAAATTGGTCTGAAGTTCTCTATCTTTGTTGGGTCTTTTTGTGGTTTAGGTATCAGAGTAATTGTGGCTTCATAGAATGAGCTGGGTAGAGTACTTTCTGTTTCTATTTTGTGGAATAGTTTGTGAAGAACTGGAATTAGGTCTTCTGTGAAGGTCTGATAGAACTCTGCACTAAACCAGTCTGGTCCTGGGCTTTTTTGTTGGCTGGAAGACTATTAATGACTGCTTCTATTTCTTTAGGGGATATAGGACTGTTGAGATCATTAACCTGATCTTGATTTAGCTTTGGTACCTGGTATCTGTCTAGAAACTTGTCCATTTCATCCAGGTTTTCCAGTTTTGTTGAGTATAGCCTTTTGTAGAAGGATCTGATGGTGTTTTGGATTCCTTCAGGATCTGTTGTTATGTCTCCCTTTTCATTTCTGATTTTGTTAATTAGGATGCTTTCCCTGTGCCCTCTAGTGAGTCTGGCTAAGGGTTTATCTATCTTGTTGATTTTCTCAAAGAACCAGCTCCTTGATTGGTTGATTCTTTGAATAGTTCTTCTTGTTTCCACTTGTTTGATTTCACCCCTGAGTTTGATTATTTCCTGCCTTCTACTCCTCTTGGGTGAATTTGCTTCCTTTTCTTCTAGACCTTTTAGGTGTGTTGTCAAGCTCCTAATGTGTGCTCTCTCTAGTTTCTTTTTGGAGGCACTCAGAGCTATGAGTTTTCCTCTTAGGAATGCTTTCATTGTGTCCCATAAGTTTGGGAATGTTGTGGCTTCATTTTCATTAAACTCCAAAAAGTCCTTAATTTCTTTCTTTATTCCTTCCTTGACCAAGGTATCATTGAGAAGAGTGTTGTTCAGTTTCCACATGAATGTTGGCTTTCTATTATTTATTTTGTTATTGAAGATCAGCCTTAGTCCATGGTGATCTGATAGGATACATGGGACAATTTCAATATTTTTGTATCTGTTGAGGCTTGTTTTGTGACCAATTATGTGGTCAATTTTAGAGAAGGTACCATGAGGTGCTGAGAAGAAGGTATATCCTTTTGTTTTAGGATAAAATGTTCTGTAGATATCTGTTAAGTCCATTTGTTTCATCACTTCTGTTAGTTTCATTGTGTCCCTGTTTAGTTTCTGTTTCCATGATCTGTCCATTGGTGAAAGTGGTGTGTTGAAGTCTCCCACTATTATTGTGTGAGGTGCAATGTGTGCTTTGAGCTTTACTAAAGTTTCTTTAATGAATGTGGCTGCCCTTGTATTTGGAGCATAGATATTCAGAATTGAGAGTTCCTCTTGGATGATTTTACCTTTGATGAGTATGAAGTGCCCCTCCTTGTCTTTTTTGATTATTTTGGGTTGGAAGTTGATTTTGTTAGATATTAGAATGGCTATTCCAGCTTGTTTCTTCATACCATTTGCTTGGAAAATTGTTTTCCAGCCTTTCATTCTGAGGTAGTGTCTATCTTTTTCTCTGAGATGAGTTTCCTGTAAGCAGCAAAATGTTGGGTCTTGTTTGTGTAGCCAGTTTGTTAGTCTATGTCTTTTTATTGGGGAGTTGAGTCCATTGATATTAAGAGATATTAAGGAAAAGTAATTGTTGCTTCCTGTTATTTTTGTTGTTAAAGTTGGCATTCTGTTCTTGTGGCTGTCTTCTTTTAGTTTTGTTGAGGGATTATCTTCTTGTTTTTTCTAGGGCGTGGTTCGCGTCCTTGTATTGTTTTTTTTTTCTGTTATTATCCTTTGAAGGGCTGGATTCGTGGAGAGATAATGGGTGAATTTAGTTTTGTGGTGGAATACTTTGGTTTCTCCATCTATGGTAATTGAGAGTTTGGCTGGGTATAGTAGCCTGGGCTGGAATTTGTGTTCTCTTAGTGTCTGTATAACATCTGTCCAGGCTCTTCTGACTTTCATAGTCTCTGGTGAAAAATCTGGTGTAATTCTGATAGGCTTGCCTTTATATTTTACTTGACCTTTTTCCCTTACTGCTTTTAACATTCTATCTTTATTTAGTGCATTTGATGTTCTGATTATTATTTGTCGGGAGGAATTTCTTTTCTGGTCCAGTCTATTTGGAGTTCTGTAGGCTTCTTGTATGTTCATAGGCATCTCTTTCTTTAGATTTGGGAAGTTTTCTTCAATAATTTTGTTGAAGATGTTTGCTGGTCCTTTGAGTTGAAAATCTTCATTCTCATCCACTCCTATTATCCGTAGGTTTGGTCTTCTCATTGTGTCCTGGATTTCCTGGATGTTTTGAGTTAGGATCTTTTTGCATTTTCCATTTTCTTTGATTGTTGTGCCGATGTTCTCTATGGAATCTTCTGCACCTGAGATTCTCTCTTCCATCTCTTGTATTCTGTTGCTGATGCTGGCATCTATGGTTCCAGATTTCTTTCCTAGGGTTTCTATCTCCAGCGTTGCCTCACTTTGGGTTTTCTTTATTGTGTCTACTTCCCTTTTTAGGTCTAGTATGGTTTTGTTCATTTCCATCACCTGTTTGGATGTGTTTTCCTGTTTTTCTATAAGCACTTCTACCTGTTTGGTTGTGTTTTCCTGTTTTTCTTTAAGGACTTGTAACTCTTTAGCAGTGTTCTCCTGTATTTCTTTAAGTGAGTTATTAAATTCCTTCTTTATGTCCTCTACCATCATCATGAGATATGCTTTTAAATCCAGGTCTACCTTTTCAGGTGTGTTAGGATGCCCTGGACTGGGCGAAGTGGGCGTTCTGGGTTCTGGTGATGGTGAGTGGTCCTGGTTTCTGTTAGTAGGATTCTTATGTTTACCTTTCGCCATCTGGCAATCTCTGGAGTTAGTTGTTATAGTTGTCTTTGTTTAGAGATTGTTCCTCTGGTGATTTTGTTACCCTCTATCAGCAGACGTGGGAGACTAGCTCTCTCCTCTGAGTTTCAGTGGTCAGAGCAGTGTCTGCAGGCAAACTCTCCTCTTTCAGGGAAGGTGCACAGTTATCTGGTGTTTGGACCTCCTCCTGGCTGAAGATGAAGGCCCAAAACAGGATCTTTCCCAGAAGCTGTGTTGCTTTGGCCAGGAAGGTGGCCGGTTGTCTGGAGTCGAAGATGGTGCCACCTCAGAAGCTCTGTGGCTCTCGCCTGTCCCAGAAACTGCTGGCCTCTGTATTCCACACCCTCACCCGTGCAGCCTGCCCTCCGCGGAATCCCGGAACCAAGGAGGCTCCCGCCGGGGTCTGAGGCAGAAACCTCTCGGTCACACTAATTTTTAAATTTGCTTGAGGCTAAATACTGAGACTCTAAAAAATACTTAAGAAGAAAATATACTTTCAGAAGAAGCTCACTGTAATTCATTTTTAGAGGAAAAGAAAGGTTTATTTTGTTTCTGCATAGGCCATAGAAGAGTATAACTGGTGAACAGAGCACACTCAATAATTAAAAATAAGATTGTTGGACTGGAGAGATGGCTCAGTGGTTAAGAGCACTAGCTATTCTTCTAAAGGTCCTGAGTTCAATTCCCAGTAGCCACATGGTGGCTCACAACCATCTCTTCTGTGTTTCTAAAGACAACTACAGTGTACTCATGTGCATAAAATAAATAACTCTTAAAAATTAAGATTGTCATAATGTATGGAAATGTGTGTACTATCATCAACTGGTAATGTATATATCATAAGGTCTCTAGCCTTTGCTTAGTGCAGCAAGTCCAGCAAAAGTCACAGTCGGTTAGAAGGTAAAGATTATACTGGTCTATTTCCCAGTTCAAGCAAGGTTCATTTTCTTTACACAGTTATTCCTCATCATCGAGTTAAAAATATGCCTTGAATTTTATTTTCTACTTAAAGATTTGATTCCATTAAAAGCAAATTTGAGAATTAGATTTAAACCATATCTGTCCATATATGTGAAAAATACCATAGTAAAATCCATTACTTTATATGCTGCCTTTAAAATAGTAAGAGAAAACACTTAAATCCTTTAATTTTGAAAATGGCTCTGTAGCCTAACAACAATTCTTTAAAGTTCTTTCAGGTGATTTCCTGAGAATAGACTTGGATGAGGGAAAACGTTTAAGAGACTTATTGGAAGCATTTAAGATAGTGTGACTTTGATGAGGGGTAAAGGCTACACCTACCTGTGGGCATATGGATAAGTCTTTAGAATGCGGTAAAAAAAATACTGGTTTAGGAAAATAGCATCCTTTAGAACCCATGGCCTCACCAGCTAAGTTTATTGTGCCAGGAATAAACATATAATAATTAGAAAGAGATCATGAATTTAAGAGGGAGTCATATAGGGGAGTGCTGGAAGCATTTGAGCCGAGAGATGGTGGGGTGAACATGATGTAAATATAGTTCTTATGGATGAAAGAAATGTAAAAATATGAGGTGGTGAGATTACCTTATACTATGTGTCACGTTTACAAAAAGAAAACCCATTGGGGCTTAAGTTAAAAAGGGGATTCCAACAGATCTATCCTGAACACAATTTTCTCTAGATGGATTTTTTTCTGATGAAGTGCAATGCAGTTCTACATGCTTTTCGTAGGTTGAGTTACTTTTCAACACAGTGTCTTTAATCTCAAGCACATACTGTAATCTAAGTAGAAAACAACCAGGACCTGTATACTAAAGAAGTTCTTAAGTGACAAAAGTAATTATTAATTGGCATATCAATTATTTTATGTAAAATAATTTTATTTTAAGGTACCTGAATACAATTAGTATTATTTTATGAACACAGATGAGAGGAATTTATATCTAACCTTGGGTCTTGTCCATTTTCTGAATTGATATAAATAATGTGGTCTCAGTTTCTGAATTGATATAAATAAAATTTGTTTTTTATGTCTTGTTATATGAGTAACATGTCTGGTTAATATTAATACATTCTGTACAATATTTAGTACCATGGAAATGAAATCAAAATAGGATGTTTATCAATAGATTTTGCAATTATTGATTTCATAATTTATACCATGATATATTAATAAATTGAATAATGAAGCATCGATGTCAGATAATATTAAAAGAAACTGAGGGTATAGGAGATAAACAATAAATAATTAATAAATAAATGTAAACAAAACATGAAATGTAATTGATGAACATTATTGTTATGAAAAATATATCATAAAGGAAAAATTAGTTTGGGTATATATCACTATAGGAGCCTTCTAAAAGAAAGTCATGATGGAAGAGATTAAAGGAAGAACAGAAGTTGATCTGGCTGATTAAGTATGAAATAATGTCAGACATAGAAACCAGAATTGATAAAGGTAGTGGCAGGTCTAGGTGGTTTACATAGACAACATTTGGGGTGATAATTTGTATGGCAGGAAAGCCCAGAGAACTTCTCTTAAAGAGCTATTTCCACCTTTTCATATAAGACACATCACTGGTTGACAATTAGATATGTGTATAGTTTGGCTTTGGAGGGCTTATAGAAAATATAACATTTTAAAGCTGTATTAAATTTAATCTACGGGCATGGTGGCACACGCCTTTAATCCCAGCACTTGGGAGGCAGAGGAGGCAGATTTCTGAGTTCGAGGCCAGCCTGGTCTACAAAGTGAGTTCCAGGACATCTAGCTATACAGAGAAACCTGTCTCAAAAAACAAAACAAAACAGAACAACAACAAAACAAAACAACAACAACAAAACAAAACAAAACAACAACAACAAAAAACAAAAAACAAAAAACAAAAAACAAAAACAAAAAAAACCCTTAATCTATATGAAAGGATGTATTTTAAAAACCCTATGAGTTATAATGATAACTGTCCTGGCATGATATACCCCCTGGTGCAATCATGACATGAAATTTGTGGTAGTAATCAATTACTTTCATATTGGATTTAAGGCCTGTTCTATGATATGAAGTCCATATCTGGCAGCATTATCGGGGCCAAGACCTGTGGTTAGACTGGTCATAGACCCTAAAGGATAACCTATTACTATTATTCTGCTGCATAGACACATAGACACTTTATCACACAGAGTCATAATGACTTATTGCTACATCCATAGATTAGTGCATTTCTTAACCCTCATCAGAAAAGCTTCTTCTTGTATAAAATTGCAGTTATCACAGAGCCCTAAAGATTTTGCTGACAGGACCCTGATATAGCTGTCTCTTGTGAGGCTATGCCAGTGTCTGCCAAACACAGAAGTGGATGCTCATAGTCAGCTATTGGATGGATGACAGGGCCCCCAAAGGAGGAGCTAGAGAAATTACCCAAGGAGCTAAAGGGATCTGCAACCCTATAGGAGGAACAACAATATGAACTAACCAGTACCCCCAGAGCTCATGTCTCTAGCTGCATATGTAGCAGAAGAGGGCCTAGTCGGCCATCACTGGGAAGAGAGGCCCCTTGGTCTTGCAAACTTTATATGTCCCACTACAGGGGAATGCCAGGGCCAGGAACAGGGAGTGGGTGGGTTGGGGAACAGGGCAGGGGGAGGGTATAGGAGACTTTCGGGATAGCATTTGAAATGTAAATGAAGAAAATATCTAATTAAAAAAGTCATTTTTTTTTCTGACCATCACTCACACACAGTGGTGAGCACACACATTCACAGGTGCATGGGCATTCATACACACACACACACACACACACACACACACACACACAAATAAGTAATTTAACAAATGTAATAACCATGCATCTCCTGTGTTCAAAGTATAGACCTGAAAGATTTAAAAAAAAAAAAAAAGGCTGATAGGTAAGAAAATCCTATTAAATGTCATGTCATTAGATTCTTTCTAGAATGCACCTACGTTTTAAATAAGACAAACTAAGTTTAATATCTGAATTCTGTCACCTGCAATTTGTTTTTGCCCTTTTGGTCAAAGGACTCATTCCAAATGAATGTAAGTAGCATTAACCTCCCTGTGTTACCAGTGACAAGTTGGGTGCCCTTTTGTTCTGCTTAGGTGGAACCATAGCTGACGGCTTCCACTAATGTTGGCAGCCCTGACCTTCTGAGTATTAACAGCTTAAGGGGTAAGGCTTGCTACCACAGAAGCTTATGACTTTAGATTCTCAGGACTACAGATGTGTTTCTCCAAGCACTCAAATATAAAGGCATAGCTTTAGGTGACTTGGGGACAGAGATATCTCTGGGCCTTCAAATTCAGTGCCCTCTCCCCCAGCAGCTAGTGTTGCACTCTTCTCCTTGATCCTGAGTCTTCACACCTCTGAAACGACTTTTTCCAGTAACTACGGTCAGCTCTCTGCATCCCCTTGCCGTTTATAGTTGTAACTGTCTCACCTCTTACCTCCTTAGTACTTTATAGTCTGTGTCCTCTCCGGAATTCTTTACTTACCTCTCTAAGTCACCAAGTGAGCCGAGGGCTCACAGCTTTTGGAGTTTCTGGGGCTTATAGCCTAAGGAAACAGTCCCCAGCTTATTTTTAGCTGCGTGTACGCTGCCTGTGGCTAGAAGCCAAGGCTTTCATCACTTTTAGTACTACCAGCTTGGCCCGCTCTACCCATGAGTTGTTGTTGTTGTTTTTTTTTTTTAATTAGGTATTTTCCTCGTTTACATTAAGTAAAAGACAATTCAAGAAAAGCCACTTTCGCTTCTCTAGGTTAGAAACAAAGAAGATTCTGGTTAACTCAAATGAGAATCCTCTTTTTTATCTAACTAGAAAAGAAGTGTGGCTAAGCCACAGCAGCAGCGGTCGCCATCTTGGTCCGGGACCCGCCGAACTTAGGAAATTAGTCTGAACAGGTGAGAGGGTGCGCCAGAGAACCTGACAGCTTCTGGAACAGGCAGAAGCACAGAGGCACTGAGGCAGCACCCTGTGTGGGCCGGGGACAGCCGGCCACCTTCCGGACCGGAGGACAGGTGCCCACCCGGCAGGGGAGGCGGCCTAAGCCACAGCAGCAGCGGTCGCCATCTTGGTCCCGGGACTCCAAGGAACTTAGGAATTTAGTCTGCTTAGGTGAGAGTCTGTACCACCTGGGAACTGCCAAAGCAACACAGTGTCTGAGAAAGGTCCTGTTTTGGGCCTTCTTCTTCGGCCAGGAGGAGGTCCAAATACAAGATATCTGCGCACCTTCCCTGTAAGAGAGCTTGCCAGCAGAGAGTGCTCTGAGCACTGAAACTCAGAGGAGAGAATCTGTCACCCAGGTCTGCTGATAGACGGTAACAGAATCACCAGAAGAACAATCTCTAAACAGAGTCAACTATAACTACTAACTCCAGAGATTACCAGATGGCGAAAGGTAAACGGAGGAATCTTACTAACAGGAACCAAGACCACTCACCATCACCAGAACCCAGCACACCCACTTCGCCCAGTCCAGGGAACCCCAACACACCTGAGAACCTAGACCTAGATTTAAAAGCATATCTCATGATGATGGTAGAGGGCATCAAGAAGGACTTTAATAAATCACTTAAAGAAATACAGGAGAACACTGCTAAAGAGTTACAAGTCCTTAAAGAAAAACAGGAAAACACAATCAAACAGGTAGAAGTCCTTACAGAAAAAGAGGAAAAAACATACAAACAGGTGATGGAAATGAACAAAACCATACTAGACCTAAAAAGGGAAGTAGACACAATAAAGAAAACTCAAAGCGAGGCAACACTAGAGATAGAAACCCTAGGAAAGAAATCTGGAACCATAGATTTGAGCATCAGCAACAGAATACAAGATATGGAAGAGAGAATCTCAGGTGCAGAAGATTCCATAGAGAACATCGGCACAACAATCAAAGAAAATGGAAAATGCAAAAAGATCCTAACTCAAAATATCCAGGAAATCCAGGACACAATAAGAAGACCAAACGTACGGATAATAGGAGTGGATGAGAATGAAGATTTTCAACTCAAAGGTCCAGCAAACATCTTCAACAAAATTATTGAAGAAAACTTCCCAAATCTAAAGAATGAGATGCATATGAACATACAAGAAGCCTACAGAACTCCAAATAGACTGGACCAGAAAAGAAATTCCTCCCGACACATAATAATCAGAACATCAAATGCACTAAATAAAGATAGAATACTAAAAGCAGTAAGGGAAAAAGGTCAAGTAACATATAAAGGCAAGCCTATCAGAATTACACCAGATTTTTCACCAGAGACTATGAAAGCCAGAAGAGCCTGGACAGATGTTATACAGACACTAAGAGAACACAAACTGCAGCCCAGGCTACTATACCCAGCCAAACTCTCAATTATCATAGAGGGAGAAACCAAAGTATTCCACGACAAAACCAAATTCACGCATTATCTCTCCACGAATCCAGCCCTTCAAAGGATAATAACAGAAAAAAACCAATACAAGAACGGGAACAACGCCCTAGAAAAAACAAGAAGGTAATCCCTCAACAAACCTAAAAGAAGACAGCCACAAGAACAGAATGCCACCTTTAACAACTAAAATAACAGGAAGCAACAATTACTTTTCCTTAATATCTCTTAACATCAATGGTCTCAACTCGCCAACAAAAAGACATAGACTAACAAACTGGCTACACAAACAAGACCCAACATTTTGCTGCTTACAGGAAACTCATCTCAGAGAAAAAGATAGACACTACCTCAGAATGAAAGGCTGGAAAACAATTTTCCAAGCAAATGGTATGAAGAAACAAGCAGGAGTAGCCATCCTAATATCTGATAAGATTGACTTCCAACCCAAAGTCATCAAAAAAGACAAGGAGGGACACTTCATTCTCATCAAAGGTAAAATCCTCCAAGAGGAACTCTCAATTCTGAATATCTATGCTCCAAATACAAGAGCAGCCACATTCACTAAAGAAACTTTAGTAAAGCTCAAAGCACACATTGCGCCTCACACAATAATAGTGGGAGACTTCAACACACCACTTTCACCAATGGACAGATCATGGAAACAGAAACTAAACAGGGACACACTGAAACTAACAGAAGTGATGAAACAAATGGATCTGGCAGATATCTACAGAACATTTTACCCTAAAACAAAAGGATATACCTTCTTCTCAGCACCTCATGGTACCTTCTCCAAAATTGACCACATAATAGGTCACAAATCAGGCCTCAACAGATTCAAAAATATTGAAATTGTCCCATGTATCCTATCAGATCACCATGCACTAAGGCTGATCTTCAATAACAAAATAAAGAACAGAAAGCCAACATTCACATGGAAACTGAACAACACTCTTCTCAATGATACCTTGGTCAAGGAAGGAATAAAGAAAGAAATTAAAGACTTTTTAGAGTTTAATGAAAATGAAGCCACAATGTACCCAAACCTTTGGGACACAATGAAAGCATTTCTAAGAGGGAAACTCATAGCTATGAGTGCCTTCAAGAAAAAACGGGAGAGAGCACACACTAGCAGCTTGACAACACATCTAAAAGCTCTAGAAAAAAAGGAAGCAAATTCACCCAAGAGGAGTAGACGGCAGGAAATAATCAAACTCAGGGGTGAAATCAACCAAGTGGAAACAAGAAGAACTATTCAAAGAATTAACCAAACGAGGAGTTGGTTCTTTGAGAAAATCAACAAGATAGATAAACCCTTAGCTAGACTCACTAAAGGGCACAGGGACAAAATCCTAATTAACAAAATCAGAAATGAAAAGGGAGACATAACAACAGATCCTGAAGAAATCCAAAACACCATCAGATCCTTCTACAAAAGGCTATACTCAACAAAACTGGAAAACCTGGACGAAATGGACAAATTTCTGGACAGATACCAGGTACCAAAGTTGAATCAGGATCAAGTTGACCTTCTAAACAGTCCCATATCCCCTAAAGAAATAGAAGCAGTTATTAATAGTCTCCCAGCCAAAAAAAGCCCAGGACCAGACGGGTTTAGTGCAGAGTTCTATCAGACCTTCAAAGAAGATCTAACTCCAGTTCTGCACAAACTTTTTCACAAGATAGAAGTAGAAGGTATTCTACCCAACTCATTTTATGAAGCCACTATTACTCTGATACCTAAACCACAGAAAGATCCAACAAAGATAGAGAACTTCAGACCAATTTCTCTTATGAACATCGATGCAAAAATCCTTAATAAAATTCTCGCTAACCGAATCCAAGAACACATTAAAGCAATCATCCATCCTGACCAAGTAGGTTTTATTCCAGGGATGCAGGGATGGTTTAATATACGAAAATCCATCAATGTAATCCATTATATAAACAAACTCAAAGACAAAAACCACATGATCATCTCGTTAGATGCAGAAAAAGCATTTGACAAGATCCAACACCCATTCATGATAAAACTTCTGGAAAGATCAGGAATTCAAGGCCAATACCTAAACATGATAAAAGCAATCTACAGCAAACCAGTAGCCAACATCAAAGTAAATGGAGAGAAGCTGGAAGCAATCCCACTAAAATCAGGGACTAGACAAGGCTGCCCACTTTCTCCCTACCTTTTCAACATAGTACTTGAAGTATTAGCCAGAGCAATTCGACAACAAAAGGAGATCAAGGGGATACAAATTGGAAAAGAGGAAGTCAAAATATCACTTTTTGCAGATGATATGATAGTATATATAAGTGACCCTAAAAATTCCAACAGAGAACTCCTAAACCTGATAAACAGCTTCGGTGAAGTAGCTGGATATAAAATTAACTCAAACAAGTCAATGGCCTTTCTCTACACAAAGAATAAACAGGCTGAGAAAGAAATTAGGGAAACAACACCCTTCTCAATAGCCACAAATAATATAAAATATCTCGGCGTGACTCTAACGAAGGAAGTGAAAGATCTGTATGATAAAAACTTCAAGTCCCTGAAGAAAGAAATTAAAGAAGATATCAGAAGATGGAAAGATCTCCCATGCTCATGGATTGGCAGGACCAACATTGTAAAAATGGCTATCTTGCCAAAAGCAATCTACAGATTCAATGCAATCCCCATTAAAATTCCAACTCAATTCTTCAACGAATTAGAAGGAGCAATTTGCAAATTCATCTGGAATAACAAAAAACCGAGGATAGCAAAAACTCTTCTCAAGGATAAAAGAACCTCTGGTGGAATCACCATGCCTGACCTAAAGCTTTACTACAGAGCAATTGTGATAAAAACTGCATGGTACTGGTATAGAGACAGACAAGTGGACCAATGGAATAGAATTGAACACCCAGAAATGAACCCACACACCTATGGTCACTTGATCTTCGACAAGGGAGCCAAAACCATCCAGTGGAAGAAAGACAGCATGTTCAACAATTGGTGCTGGCACAACTGGTTGTTATCATGTAGAAGAATGCGAATCGATCCATACTTATCTCCTTGTACTAAGGTCAAATCTAAGTGGATCAAGGAACTTCACATAAAACCAGAGACACTGAAACTTATAGAGGAGAAAGTGGGGAAAAGCCTTGAAGATATGGGCACAGGGGAAAAATTCCTGAACAGAACAGCAATGGCTTGTGCTGTAAGATCGAGAATTGACAAATGGGACCTAATGAAACTCCAAAGTTTCTGCAAGGCAAAAGACACTGTCTATAAGACAAAAAGACCACCAACAGACTGGGAAAGGATCTTTACCTATCCTAAATCAGATAGGGGACTAATATCCAACATATATAAAGAACTCAAGAAGGTGGACCTCAGAAAATCAAATAACCCCCTTAAAAAATGGGACTCAGAACTGAACAAAGAATTCTCACCTGAGGAATACCGAATGGCAGAGAAGCACCTGAAAAAATGTTCAACATCCTTAATCATCAGGGAAATGCAAATCAAAACAACCCTGAGATTCCACCTCACACCAGTGAGAATGGCTAAGATCAAAAATTCAGGTGACAGCAGATGCTGGCGAGGATGTGGAGAAAGAGGAACACTCCTCCATTGTTGGTGGGATTGCAGGCTTGTACAACCACTCTGGAAATCAGTCTGGCGGTTCCTCAGAAAATTGGACATAGTACTACCGGAGGATCCAGCAATACCTCTCCTGGGCATATATCCAGAAGAAGCCCCAACTGGTAAGAAGGACACATGCTCCACTATGTTCATAGCAGCCTTATTTATAATAGCCAGAAACTGGAAAGAACCCAGATGCCCCTCAACAGAGGAATGGATACAGAAAATGTGGTACATCTACACAATGGAGTACTACTCAGCTATTAAAAAGAATGAATTTATGAAATTCCTAGCCAAATGGATGGACCTGGAGAGCATCATCCTGAGTGAGGTAACACAATCACAAAGGAACTCACACAATATGTACTCACTGATAAGTGGATACTAGCCCAAAACCTAGGATACCCACGATATAAGATACAATTTCCTAAACACATGAAACTCAAGAAAAATGAAGACTGAAGTGTGGACACTATGCCCCTCCTTAGAAGTGGGAACAAAACACCCATGGAAGGAGTTACAGAAACAAAGTTTGGAGCTGAGATGAAAGGATGGACCATGTAGAGACTGCCATATCCAGGGATCCACCCCATAATCAGCATCCAAACGCTGACACCATTGCATATACTAGCAAGATTTTATCGAAAGGACCCAGATGTAGCTGTCTCTTGTGAGACTATGCCGGGGCCTAGCAAACACAGAAGTGGATGCTCACAGTCAGCTAATGGATGGATCACAGGGCTCCCAATGGAGGAGCTAGAGAAAGTACCCAAGGAGCTAAAGGGATCTGCAACCCTATAGGTGGAACAACATTATGAACTAACCAGTACCCCTGAGCTCTTGACTCTAGCTGCATATGTATCAAAAGATGGCCTAGTCGGCCATCACTGGAAAGAGAGGCCCATTGGACACGCAGACTTTGTGTGCCCCGGTACAGGGGAACGCCAGGGCCAAAGGGGGGGAGTGGGTGGGTAGGGGAGTGGGGGTGGGTGGGTAAGGGGGACTTTTGGTATAGCATTGGAAATGTAAATGAGCTAAATACCTAATAAAAAATGGAAAAAAAAAAAAAAAAAAAAAAAAAAGAAAAGAAGTGTGGCTCTCTTGTGCTTAGCTCATGAGTTCATCAAACACAGCCCTGCACAGGCTTGGATTCCCTTTCAATCCAATCCAGAGTCATGAGTCTTGCCCATGGAATAATCATAGCATCTCATTACATCAAAAGCTTATTTTACTGAGTCACTGGAAAGGTGTTTCCCCCTCCTGTTCTCATTGAGGATAACTGAAAGATAAGTTGAGTCATCTGAAGCATGTCTTGTCCAGAGAAGAGCCTTTCAAAACTAGTGGAAATTGAGCAGAGTGGCTGTAACTGGAGCAAAGCCTTCAGAAGCAGAGGTCGTTAGCAGCAGCCCTGCTTTCAGTGGTCCCTGCAGGTAACATTCACTTTCCTCAGCGTTGTCATGTAATGTATGACACAGGGGTGAGTGTTCTAACGATGGTCAAAAAAAAAGAGCATATTTAGCTGGTAGCTCCTTATTCCAGGCAGCTAGGCATAAGGAAAGAGTCTGTCTGTGTTAATCAAGAGGCCATTTGGCCAGCACCCAACACTTTTGCTCATTCACAAAAGAAACAAAGAATACTTAATATGAAGATGTAGAAAGTTGGTATTCTTAGCAGTGTTTAACAATGCTTAGTTGCTTCCAGGAGCCCTGACAGAGGGTTAGGTCTCTCTGATTTGAGCCTTTGTCCCCTCACTATCATTGTTAGAGGGAAATAAGATAAATACTGAATTCAATAGTCAAATATGTAGTAGGCATTGGCAGACTTTCATTTCTGTTCCATTTTGTCATCATTAAATTCCTGGAATAAGTTGCTAATACTGTAGATTAAAAATCTTTGAGTCATTCTACCCTCTAATTGGTATGATAAAGTCCCTGTAAAACTCAAGCTACATCCAAGGGCAGCCATTCATATCACATCTGTCTCTGCTGTTGTTGACACCATGAATTGTTATGGAATCCTAAGCATACTCCTCAGTCTGGACTTCTGGAATATTAGACTTCATCTGGTTGAATCTGATATCTTTGGCTTCCTCTATAGAGTCTATTTTCACACTTCTACATCAAAGTATTTCCCATTGGCCTTAAGATTCTTAGTAGGAAAAATTTTTTAAAAGATTCTTAGTAGAGTTTTTAATGTGTTTTATGAAACACTATCTGTTTTGGGAGGAATTGTTAGAGTGCTCCAAATCAAAAGGACTTATAGATCTTCTCATTAGGAAAAGATGAAAGCTAGTTACTCTAAAAGCTATCAACAAGAGAGATGGAGGTACCTCTTCCTTGACTGAATTAATAAATCAGCCAAGCTAAAAGTGCTATCAAGAGAGATTAGCAGGTAAGTGCTGATTGCCCATGGCATTGACTTCTGATGAAATTCGAAAACCACCATCTTGCGCAATTATGAATATGATGGGTTTACTTTGCCAGGGTCAATACCCTCCATCTCCTGGATTCAATTATCTTCTTCGTGGATGACACACAAATCTACTTGTCTGGGCTGCACTTAATCCCTGGGTTCAGTGCTGTATAACTAAGGCAACCATATTTTCTGCACCAAAAGTCAGAAGACACATGCGTGGTCTGACGAGGGATTGCTTTCTTTTTTCCTGATGTGTGAATTATTCATATGAAGAATTGCAGAGACAGAAAAATTCAATCACATTTAGTTGTACTTTTAATGAATTTACTGAAAAGATACCTAGCAGATGCTATTGTCACCATCAATATCAACATACATCTACCCTCTAGCGCTTCCTACAGTTTAAACCTTTCCTACCGTAAATAGAAAATTTGGTCATTTTTCTTATGTCCTCAGACAGGTAGCTTAGGGTAATGTTCACCTGACCTAATAACTTGTTCTGTACATCTGATTAGTTTTTAAATGATTACTTTTTTGAGAAAGAAATCTATCCCTATCTTACTCTCCTTACTCCCTGCCATGACTTCATACAGGCTGGTACCTGCTCAGCTTGCATGCGTAGTAGAAAGAACTGGTAAAGTATATTAAAGTGGCAAGATTCTTGGGTTTAATCCTCATAGAGATTGGCTTAGCAAAACTGGGGTAGGGTCCTAAGATTTGTACATATTTTTGAAGCATGGATTCCTATAGCCCAGGCTGTGCACAAACTTGCTATGCAGTCAAGGATGATGTTAAACATATTCTTGTCTTTTCTCCACCTTCTGAGTGTAATACACACCCGATTTATACAGTGTTGAGGTTGAAGCCAAGGTTCCTTGCATTCTAGGCAGGCACCCCACCAATGTGCCTCCAGCTCTGAGGTTTCAGTACTTTCTAGAACAGATAATTCATGTAACAGCATTCAGTATGAACAGTTTACTTTAGTATTTCGTGTTTAAATTTGTTTTAGAAAAGGGCTTCTATTTTTGGGTCATGAAAGGATATTGAAGGGAAGCTAATGTCTGTGATTCAACTGAAGATAAGATGTGTCTGGTGGATTTAATCATGCTGCTGAATAAATAAGAACAAGCACCACCATCAGTGTGATAGCATGGTAATCTCGTTGTGGATCAAGTGTCTGACGAGCAAGAGGTAGCATAGTAGAGAACATCACATATTAGTCCTGAAAAAAGCAAAAAACCTCCAATGTTGATGGAGGGAAGCACAAAATATATCTCTTGCATTGTGAATTCAGTGGCATTAGGAATCTTTTCCCAGCATTTACAAATTGCAGCTTGGCTAGTAGTAACTTTGGACAGCCAGAAATGTCCATTTTAACGTGCAATCTTACAGATATATCATAATGTGACTTTAGTATTGCTCCTCGGCTAGGTTGCTATCCAATTTCTGATTTGTGATGCTGGAAGCATTCCAGCAGAATCTAATGGCAGAATAGATCTGGGTGTTTGTGAGCACCAGTTATAGATGGAATATGAAGTCTTCTCATAAGGAGGTTGTACTACCAAATGAACCACTCCACATGCTTGGCTCACACTGATCAAGGTTCTCTTGTGACTTGCACATTTAGAAATGTCTCTCTACCCAGGCTCAGTCCATTTGTCATCTGTATGTAGGAAGGTTACTGATTTTTGTGTGTTACATGTTTATTAGCTGTAGAAAGTTTCCTAGTGGAAATCACATTTTAAAATCCTTTTACTTGCCCATCTTTCTTCTTTGTCATTTACCTTTTAAGGATAATAATATTTTAAAATATGTTTTTGAAATAGTAGTTATATCATTTCCCCTTCCTTTTTCTCTTTCCAACCCCTCTCATGCACCCCTTTGTTCTCCTTTGAGTTCAAGGCCTCCTTTTGGTTAGTTGTTTTTATACTATACATCTACACAATTATTTATAGATGCATAATCCTAAATATATAAATATAACTTGTTTGGTCTGTATAACATACCTATATGCATATATCAGAGTGCCATTTATTTTAACTTACATTATAGTTTCTGTTATGTCTTTATTATATGCTTATTTGTTTTTCTAGAAAAGAAAGGTATACTGGAGATGGAGAGTTAGTACATCACTGAAGACTCCTTACAGCTCTGTAGGAAAGCCAGAGTTAGGATCACAGCACCCACATCAGGTGGCTCAAAAATACTTGTGACGGCAGATCCAAGGAAATCCAGTGCTTCCTTCTGGCCTCTGTGGATGTCTGCAGACACATTCATGTGGCCACACACAAGTAAAATAAATCTTGAAAATTGAAAATGTATAAATCTGTCAGTAAGGACTAGAAAAGATTAGGAAGGATAGAAAGAAAGAGAAAATCTGACACATGAATAATATAAAATATGATTTCAATGTTTTTCAAATATATTTATTCTGTGATTTTCTTGGATGTGTTCCCCCACAACATTTTCAAGGTTTAGATTCTGCTAAATGCACTTCCATTCTGCCCATTTTTTCTCCCTCTTAAATAAGTACTTAACAAAAGGTCCATACAAAATTAACAATTTGTGCATTTTCATTTTAAATTTCATCCTGTGTCTGTAGAGACAGTTTCCCTAACTGGCCAAGGCCTTTCTGTGTTGAACTGTGTCTTTGAGACTATTTAGCATTCCTTGTATAATTTGCCATCATCTGTAAATCTCACAAGTTGTTCCTCAAACATATATATCAGGCAAAACTACATCCTTAAAGATAATCACCATCTTGATGGTTTGATTACAACTTCATTGCTTTCTGATTGCTGAGGATTTCTAGTGGCACGGCTATTTATTTCAGTCCTGGTTTGCAGCAGCAAACGGTATTCCTGCTAGGCAGAATCACCAAACTGATAGTGCCCCTTACAAGATAGCACAGCTAAGCCTGCTGAGATCCCAGAAGGCTAGCACAAATGAATTAGTCAGCACTCAAAACAGGTAGCAGTGCCTGGGCTAAAGGTTTTTGTATTAAGAGTGCCTTCCTTTTAAAACCTATTTGTCCTTCTTTTACATATCTAAAGTCCACTCCTTGTGCTGGTCAGTTGCCTCAGTTACATTTTTATTATGCAATCACTGTATGGTAGAGTGCTATCTTGTTTGATATTATTCTAATAAAAGAATGAAAACAGGTAGAGTTCAGTTTGTTAAAGAAGAAGAAGGAGGAGGAGGAGGAGGAGGAGGAGGAGGAGGAGGAGGAGGAGGAGGAGGAGGAGGAGAAGCAGCAGCCCTTATCATTGGGGCCAACAATAGAACAGACTGTCTCTTGAAATAGGTAGCTTCTGATCCCCAGAGATACTCAGACAGAGGTTCAGATAGCTCCCACTTTCCCCTAAATTATACCATCTGTCATCATTAAAACCAATTAATTAATTTTTAAAGGGAAATGTCCATTGTGTGTTGTATTGAATATACATGAATACTGCAAGACATTAAAATCATTCAGAAAAAAACATGAGTGCCTACCTTATCCTTTGGGGTTTTCCAGTGTTAATAATTGCATAGATGTTTTCCCAGACACTTAATTTGTCTGTGTAAACATGCTGTTTTTATATAAATGAGATTATACTATACACTCATTTCTATAGGCTGATCTGTTCAGTTAAAACCTATGACATATTTTCATGTCAATAATAAATATTGCTGTACCTTTATATTAACTCTATTAGCATACAGAGCATATGCCTAATGCAAAATCATGAAGCGTTGGGAAAGAGTTCAAATACCCAGGGATATTGAAAGAAAAGTTCAGTGAATTCTTATGTGTTCACTACCTTGGCTCTACAATTACAACCATTCCACTTCTTTTATCACATAGCAACCTATCTTAATTTTTGAGGCTTTTAAAACTAAAATGCAGAAATCATTACATTTTACTTCTGGATGTCTCTCTTTAACTAGAATCCAGTGTTTTATTTATAGCTCTATTAATAATCTCTACTTTTATATTTCTAAACCATATATTGAACTACCAAGTCCTTTAACAGAAATATATTACTGATATATATTCAATACCATATATGCAAAAATATATCTCCCATTGATGAACATCTGAGATGCCTAGTTCTTTCAGAATTACAAATAAAGCTAAAAACAAAGAAAAGAAGAAATACGTGTGTCCAGTTATTTTGTTATATCCTTATAAATATCCACAAATTTTATAACAGAGTTTTTAGATAAAGTTTATTCCCTTACACAGTCTGCATATCCCAAAGGCAGTATATGCTACTTCTATTATTTGAGAGTGTTTTTTTGGTTATCTAAAGCTGAGGATCCAAGAATGAAGAACCAAACTTGGACTTCCGGGCTATGAACCTAAGCATGAAGATGCTACGATTCCAAGGGAGCTGAGCTAATTGTTATAATAGTGCCAACCCCTGAAAACAATATATAATCAACCTTGTGCAGGAAAAATGACGGATGACAACAAATAATTGTCTAGGGAGTTCAGAAAGTGTACAAATACAGAGGAGTGGTTCAGAGACTCTCCTGCAGGATTTGTTATTGCAGACTCCTGGACTATAGACTGCCATGTCTGATTAAGAAGGTCTTCAATGGGAAGTAGTTAGTGTTTGAATTTCTAACAAGTTCTTAGATGATATTGCTACATTTGGCAGAGGGACTACAAAATGAGATGCACTCATTTTGAAACTATAGACTGGAAAGCAAACTCATATATTTCTGTCTATATTGATGGAAATATTCTTCAGGCTCTTCACTCTTGCCATCGTAAACAAGATGATATTGTAGATAGATATCTAGTAATTAATTTCAATTTTTGTTCGCATGTGTTTCCATGTGTTTTTAAAACCAATTCAAGTTCCCATTAGTTTCTGGTTCCCTAATATTTGCAGTCTTAAATCTCCATTATTAAGCCAGTATTATAAATTAAAAAATTAATATAAAACACCTTTCTGGTCATGGTGATGCTTACCTTTAACCCCAGAACGTGTAGGGCAGAGGCAGGTGGATCTCTGTAAATTGAAACCTAGTGAAATATACAGAGAACGCTCCAGACCATCCAAGGCTACATAGTGAGACCTTGCTTCAAAATAGAAATGTATAAGTAAATCTGCAATTATTGAATTTATCAAGTTCCACATTGGAAATAGAGGTTCAGATTATTGTCATCTAGGATTTATCTAGATCCTACGTGGAAAAAAAAAACAGTTTTGATATGTGTAGTAGAAACAGAATTATTTACTTTTCTCTAGAATCTACATGAATTATGTTAATTTTCAGGGCTACATGCCAAAATTGAAATCATGCTGAATCAGAAAAAAACGAATTACAAGTATCAGTCTTTGTGTCTGCATGCATACACTATTCCTCAGGGCTATTTACATTTTGAGATATCAAATTTAGTAGCTGCCCAAGAATACACCATGTCTGTATGACATACGATTTCTTATAAAATTATATATACATACATACACACACACACACACACATATATACATATATATATATATACTCTTTTATCTTATATTATACTGACATTTAAAAAGTGATTTTTAAATAAGAAATGAAGTAATTATGTTTCCAATGTTTACTAGACAGTCTCAGGGTGTTATAGGATACAGAAAGTCTAAGGAGACAACAACTCTTTTACATGAGCATTTCAGTCAGTCTAGTGGGTGAAACATGTAAATAATTAACTATAAATTATGGGAGAAGGGATATCACAGTAGATAACCCATAAAGAAAAAGCCATGGAATTACAAAAGAACAATTTATTATTTTAGTTTTCTGTGCAAATCACAAAAGTCTTTACAAATATTGTAACATCTTAACCGGGGTTTGAAGGAGTTGCTTGTTCATAAAGTTAAGAAAGGACATGCTAAGTTAGGAGGCTTGTCTGAAAGCTGACGTTTGGAATTATGAAAGGATTTAATGTATAGCTGAGGATGTAGGTCAGCAGTAGAATGCTTGCCTAAAGTACATAAGACATTCGGTTCAACTGAAAGAAACACAGGCTTTTCTGTCTTTAAGTTCTAGGTAACATGGATGGAAGTAATGGAGTTGGTGTGGGGGTGCAAGAAATGTAGATAAAAATTATGGACTACAGAATCCATGCTAAGGTGTTGGGGAATTAGACTGGGTATTAAATCATTGAGGAAAATACAATGTTTCTCTCTTAGAGCTCAAGTCCTTTTAGCCAGGATAACCAAATCTTTCTTTTCCTTCCTTCTCCCTTCAAGTGGTTTAGTGAGTATGACAACTTTGTATCATAATGAAAAAAATTATCTGAGATGAGAGACTTAACGAGGGTAAGTTTTGTTCCTGGTTTTAGTCCAGTGTCACTTGGCCTAGTCAAGCAGGGCTGGTGAGTTAGCAGAACGTCATGACAGGGAGCACATAGCAGAACAAAACTGCTCATTTTATGGTAGCTGGAAAAGGGGGAAATAGAGAGCATGAGGCTGGCATTCCAACAACTCCTTCAAGAGAAAGCCTTCAAAATGAAATGGTTCTAGACCACCCCCTCCCAACAAAGAAGGTAAGAAAAGAAAAAGAAAACTCAACAAAATTCTTACTTTGTATGCTCAAATAACCATTATTCTTTCCCAGAACAGAAAACTTTAAAATCCATATTCGATACATTCATGACATATGCAAAATAAGCTGTGCCTGTCTCCTATACCAGCAAGGCTACTGTATTTAAGCTGTACTAAGGGATCCTAAATTTTCTCCTTGGTGGTGTCATAGAATGCCAAGTACCAAGCTTGGATTTCATTTCTGTTAGGCATTAATGGGTCGCCACAAACTCTTGTCATCTAAGTGTCAGTAGAGCCTATATGAAGAAGCAACACAGCATCACTTTTTTTCATTGATAGTATTAGATAGAGCTTAGCAAAACCTCAAGGCTTTTCCTTCTATTATTAGGTAGTTTTTTTTTTTTTGACTCACACTTGATGACATCAGTGAAAAGCCCATGGAGAAGGACACTGACAATTATCTAATCCTTCTATTCAATGAAGTATTCCTACAGGTCCAGTGTCAAGCAGGAGTTCTCATCATCGTGTAGCAGTAATGAATGAATGATAACCTACTTAGGAATCAATGGCATCCTAAAGAGAAAAAACTCCTCTACTTCTATCTGGAAGCACACAGTCTTAGAGAGCAACTGAGAAGAAAATTTAAGTAGGAAGCAGATTCAAAAGGACTTAAAACACTCATCTGAAAAACTGCATCAAAAACAATTCTGCTAGGCTCTGCTCCCAGTACTCTCTGCAGGCAGGACAAACTGTACATCAAAGGTTTTGTGGCTGGGTTGTTGTCCTAGTCCCTCTACTTGAGGCCTTGTTTGGTTACAGAAGATGGCCAGTTTAAGCTTGTTGCCCCCCATTACTAGGAATTGTCATAAAAAAAGACCAGAAAGACTTCATCCAGCAACTGATGAGAGCAGATACAGAGGAGCACAGACAAGCATTACACGGAGAACTGAGAGTCCTGTGGAGGAGTGGGAGGAAGGATTAGAGGAACCTGAGTGGGGAGAGATACACTACAAGAACACAACCCATCAAATGACCAGGATTCATAGGGGCTTGCAGAGATAATGGGCCATGTACAGGTGTGAGCTAGGTTTCTCTGCATGCATGTTATGGCTGAGTAGCTTGGTGTACTCATGGGAATCCCAACAGTGGGAGTGGGGGCTATCCATGACTCTTTTGAAAATTTGTGGGACCCCTTTCCTCTTACTGGGTTGCTTTGTCCAGTCTTGATGTGATGGTGTGTGCCTGGTCTTATTCTAGTTTGTTGTGTCCTGTTTGATTGAATTTTCTGGGAAGGCCTGTTCTTTTCTGTAGAGAAATGAAGGAAGAGTGAATCTGGGGAAGAGTGGAGGTAGGTGAGAAAGTCTGGGGTGGGAGAAGAGAGGTAGGAGAAACTGTAGTCAGGATATGAGAGAAGAAAAAGCAAACAATTCTGAGCTTTTCAGGAAGGCACTGAGGTGGAGACGAGAAGTGGGAGGGGTCAGTAGGGGTTGGCTTCTGACATCACAAAGGAAGATGCTACTATAGAGACAGAGTAGGTCTCTGGGCCACTCAGGCCAGGATCCTGCTATCTCTGTGATTGCTTCAATTACCCTTGCTACTCCAGCCCAGGCCAGAAGCAGCAAGTACTGGTGAGAAAATGAAACAGTCATCTACCTGGGCGAGGGAAAAGATGCTTATGGAAAGGCTGAAGTAGCTAGGAATTGAAACCTTGTAGTTATCTCGCTTGTCTGAAGATGGCAAAGTACCAGGGTGATCACACCTTGTACTTGAAGGTTCAAGAAAAGGAAGACGTTGGATGAAGAAACTGAAAGCCAACTTTAGGTGGTGATGAGAAGAAAGAACTCTTTTAGTTGTGATCACACTGTTATCATGGCCAGGTATAGATTAAACTGAATGGTAGTACCCAGGTGGCACATGACAACTCATACAATAATGACGCCTAAGATGATAGCTCAAGTGAGCCTTAGTTTCTCTAGTCCTATGAAGAGACATCATGAAAAAGGCAACTCTTATGAAAGCAAACATTTAATTGAGGGCTTAATTACATTTTTAGAGGGTTAGTTCATCTGGTGGGAAGCACCATGATCATCTGGTGGTGAGTGAGGAGTACCCAAGAGCTCCACATCCTGATCCATATATAGCAGGCACATGAACACACACACACACACACACACACACACACACACACACACACACACGGAAGAGAAAAAGAAAGAAAAACAACATGGTGTCAACTTTTGAAAACTCTAAAGTCCACACCCAGAGACACACCTCCTCCAATAAGGTCACCTACTCCAACAAAGTTGCACATCTTGATCCTTCTAAAACAGACCCACATCCTAGTGACCATGAATTCAAATATGAGCCTATTTGGACCATTCTCATACAAACTACTGCAGAGTGTAATCTGAAGAATTGTGGCAGTAGGCAAAAATGTCTAAGAAATTCTGCAGCAAGTTTGGACAATCTATATTAGGAGTTTCTGTATTGTGAAGGAAAGGTTTTCACATGTAACTATATCTGAAGAGGCAGAATAGAACCAAAGAACATTTGTCAGACTGTTATCATTCCTTCTGGCCTGAACCATATTAAAAGCAAAGTTCTATCTAGCTAAACCCAGAGTCTTGTGCATGCTAGGCAAGAGTTTTACGCCTGAGTGATGATCCTAGCCCAAGAAAATAATTTTGAAAAAAATATCAATGGACCAATCTATGTGATTTGAGGACTGTATATCACAATACTTATATCAAAATACTCAAGAGTATTTAAAATTGTTTACTGAATAGACACCATAAAAATACAAAAGAAGAGAGGAGAGAAGTCTGGAGCAGAGGCAAAATTTCTTAAAGCAATGATAAAAATTCAATTAATAAATTCTAGGCATCCTAGCAATAGAAATCTGTTTACAAAGAGAGAGACAACCTTGAAAGAGAATGGCCTTGAGTAAAAATATATAAATAAAGGAGGTGACAAATTATTATCAAAGGAGCAATTGATATTCAAGACTGATGTTTCAAAAGCAAGAAAAGAAATAAAAACAAAAAACAAAAGATAAATTATAACATCACTTAGCTTAATGACAACTATCAGACTAGAAGTTAGCATTTAGCAAAAACATTAGAGAAAAATATAAAATAAAGATTTTTTTCAAACAACTGTAACTGGAGTTATTTGTAAAGGTCTCATGATAAAAGAAAAAGAAAAAGTGAAGAAACTAATAAACACGTGATTAAATATAAGTGAGCACAATGATACTTATTGCACCACAGCAACACAATGTAAAAAAAAATAAACAAAAATGAACCTACACACACAAACACACACACACACACACACACACACACACACACCTTGATGGCATCCATGGTCCTTGTCACCTTCATTTACCATAGCCTCCACTTGATCTACTTTCTCTTCTCAAACAGTCCAATCCCTATTTCTCTATCATCTCTTATTTTTTCCAGAGAAAATTTGTGATACTTATATTTATGATTCTGTCTCACCGTTGCTTTAAGATGGTGATCTTTAGTCCCAATAATTTTCCAGCAAACAAAATAATTCCATTCATTTTGTGACTCAATCCATTGTGTCTATTTAACTGACTTTTTTCATCCACTCATTCCTTTATGGGAATCTACCCTTTGCCCATAACTTGGCTATTTTAAATCATGTCATGATAAACATGCCCATGCCAGTACCCATGAGCTTTTGTTTTGAAATAAATACTAGAATGCAGTAAAATGACATCTCCACTAAATTATGCAGATCTCCTCTAAACTTCCTCGCCATTGATCCTATCATCCTAGACCCTAACTCCAACAGGCTTTCTTTGGGAACCCACCGGGCAAGCCTGATAGAGAAGCAAGTAGGCCAGCTGAGCAGACAAGTGAGCTTCAGGTCTTTATTTTCCCTCCTTTTCTCCATATCCAGTGTTCCATCCTCAAATCTGTAGCAAACTACCTGTTGTAGCCTCTTCTCACTCTCTGTCCCTATTCCCAGGGGACTAAGCAGATCCTGATGGAACACTCTGTTTTCTTCCCTCCTGAAGATCCCATCAACTCCCCTCTTTTAGCCCAGCCCTATTCCCAAGTGTCAGTTCCCAATACACAGAAACATATTTTACCCAGAACTCCCAGTAGCAACACATATCATGATCCCAGAAAAATTCCATACTATGCAAAACATAACTACAACACCCTCCTAAGAACCATAGATGGCAACAGAAACCAAGGAACAAAACATACACCCAACAAAAACAAAGCCAGATATTAATACCTGGAATTACAATCTTCCTAAACCCACATGCCTAGATGTCAGCATGAACACACAATCAGTAACAGCCAAGTTAATACTTCTCCACTTAGAGCCCAGCAACAGTAATGCAGTAGACCCTGAGAATTGCAACATAGCTGAAGCCAGAGACAAAGAACTTAAAATAGCCTTTATGGATATGATAGAGGTCCTTAAATATGAAATGAATAAATGCCTTGATCTATGAAAACACAAATAAACAGTGGAAAAATGAATAAAACAGTTCAAAACTCGAAAGTTGATATGGAATCAATATAGAAAACCCAAACTGAGGGAAATCTGGAAATGAAAAATTTAGGAACTTGAATGGGAACCTCAGAGGCAAGTCTCACTTCAGAATATTAAATATGGAAGAGAGATTCTCAGGCATGGAAGACATAACAAAAAGAAAAAGAAAAAAGAAAAAAGAAAAAGAAAAAGAAAGCATTAAACCTAAAAAAATTCTGAAAATTATATCCAGGAAATCTGGGACACTATGAAAAAAATCCCAATATATAAGTAATAAGATTAGAGGAAAGAGAAGAAACTCAGATTAAAGGCAAAGAAAATAGTTTCAACAAAACCTTAGAAGAAAATTTCCCTAATCTTTCAAAGTACAGGAAGCATACATACTACCAAATAGACTGGACCAGAAAAGAAAGTCCCTTTGAAATTAATAATCAAAACATTAAACATACAAAACAAAGAATATTACCAGCAGCAAAAGAAAAGAACTTAGTAACATACAAAGGCAGACACATCAAAATTACACTTGAATTCTCAGTGGAGACTCTCAAAGCCATAAGGGACTGGACAGATGCTCTACAAACTCTAAAAGATCACAGATTACAGCCCAGAGTGCAATACCTAGCAAAACACTGCATGATAAAACTAAATTTAAGGAATATCTAGCTACAAATTTAACCCCATGGAAGGCATTAGAAGAAAAACTCCAACCTAAAGAAGGTAATCATAACCAAGAAAACACAAGGAATAAATAATCTAAGACCAGCAAATCAAAAGACATGCACACGCACACACACACATGTGCGCACATACATCCACATACATAAAACACGCTCACCACAATGAAATAACATGAGTCAAAAATCAATAAACACTGATAATTAATATCTTTCAACACCAGTGGTATCAATCCTTGATAAAAATTAAGAAAGAGAATAAAAGAATGATTGAGAAATCAGGATCCATCCTTCTCTTGCATCCAAGATATATACCTTAATATTAAGGCTATATATTTCCTGAGGATAAAAGGTTGGAAAAAGATATTGTAAGCAAATGGACCTAAGAATCAAGCTGGTATAGCAATTTTAGCATCTGGTAAAATAGACTTCAAACCAAAACTAATCAGGATAGGGAAGAACACCACATACTCATTAAAGGAAGAATCCACCAAGAGAACATTGCATCAAACATGAGTGTACCCAAGTTCATAAAAGCAACACTACTACAGCTTAAATCACATATTGACCCTCACACACTGATAGTGGAAGACTTCAGTACCCTACTCTCAGCAATACACAGGTCATCAAGTTAAAAATTAAACAGAAATAACTGATGTTATAAATCAAGTGGACATAACAGATATTTAAAGAATATTTCACTCAAACACAAAAGATATATCTCCTCAGCACCTCATGTATCTTTCTTCAAAATTGCCCATGTATTTGGACACAAAGCAAGTCTCATTAGATATAAGAAAGTTGAAATAACACACCTGCATCTTATCTGACCACATGGACTAAAGCTAGATGTCAACAACAGAAACAACAGAAAGCTTACAAATTATGGAAACTGAACGGTTCATTACTGAGTGAAAAAAAATGGCTCAAGACAGAAATAAAGCAAATAGACTTTCTAGAATTTAATGAAAATGAATACATGGAAAATTTATGGAACACAATGAACACAGTGATTTTGCTGAAGGGACCCTGATATAGCTGTCTCATATGAGGCTATGCCAGTGCCTGGCAAATATGTAAGTGGATGCTCACAGCCATCTATAGGATGGAACACAGGGCCCCCAATGGAGAAGCTAGAGAAAGCACCCAAGGAGCTGAAGAGGTCTGCAACCCTATAGGTGGAACAATATGAACTAACTAGTACCCAGAGAGCTCGTGTCTCTAGCTGCATATGTAGCAGAAGATGGCCTAGTCGGCCATCATTGGGAAGAGAGGCCCCTTGGTATTGCAAACTTTATATGCCCCAGTACAGGGGAACACCAGGGCCAGGAAGTGGGAGTGGGTGGGTAGGGGAGTAGGGTGTGGGGAGGATATAGGGAACTTTTGGGATAGCATTTGAAATGTAATTGAAGAAAATATCTAATAAAAATAGAAAAAAAAAATAAAAGAAATTGGAGAGTCCTCATACTAGCAACTTTACAGCACACCTGAATGTTCTGGGGGGGGGGGGGGGAGGAATCACACTCAAAATAAGTAGATGGGAAGAAATCAAACTAAGGTCTGGAATCAATAAAATACAAACAAATAACTGATACAAATATTTAATGGAACCCTTAACCAAATGAACAAAGTTCTAGGTGAAAAGGGTGATTTAACAACAGACATGGAAGGAATCCAGCGAATGACAAGAATCTACTAAAAAAAAAAAAAAAACAAAACAAAACAAAAACAAACAAAAAAAAACTGTACTCCACCAAATTGGAAAATCTAAAAGGGTTCGTTATTTTAATAGCTATCATTTACCAAAGTTAAATCAAGAACAGATAAGCAATTTAAATCCACCTCTAACCCCTAAAGAAATAAAAGCAGCCCTTAAAATTCTCCTAACTAAACAAAAAAGCCCAGGTTTTAGTGCAAAATTCTCCCAGATTTTAAACTAAGAGTTAATGTCAATACTCCTCAAATAATTCCACAAAATAGAAACAGAAGGTACATGCCCAAATTCATTTTATGAGGCCATAGTTACCCTGATACCCAAACCATATAAAGACTCAACAAAGAAAGAAACTGCAAATCAATTACCCTCATGAACAAAAATGCAAAAATACTCAGTAAAATTCTTGCAAACTGAATCCAAGAACACATCAAAAAGATCATCCACCATTGTCAAATGGGCTTTATGCTAGGGATGCAGGGGTGGTTCAACATGCAAAAAACAGTAAATGTAATCCACTATATCACCATATAAAACAAAGTGAGAGAAAGAAAACACATGATCATCTCAGATTCAGAAAAGACCTTTTGTCAAAAATCCAACACCCCTTCATAATACAGTCTTGGAGAGATTAAAGATAAAAGAGACATCCTTTAACATAATAAAGGCATTTTACAGCAAAACTGTAGCCAACATCAAATAAAATGGAGAGAAGCTCAAAGCAATTCTACTAAAACCAGAACCAAGACAAGGCTGTCCACTCTCTCCATGTTTATTCAATATAGTAATTGAAGCTTTATCTAAAGCAATAAGACAACTGAAGGAAATCAAGGGGAAAGAAAGAAGACAAAGTATCGTTATTTGCAGATGATATGATAATATACATAAGGGAACCCAAAAATTCCACTAGGGAACTCCTGCAGCTGATAAATACCTTCAACAAAGTGACTGTATACAACTTTAAGTCAGAAGAACTGGTAGCCCATCTGTATATAAATGATAGACTGAGGAAGACATCAGGGAAACAGCACCTTTCACAATAGCCTCAAATAATATAATGTACTGTGGGGTAACTCCTAAAAATTAAAAAATTTAAAATAAATAAAATTACTCCATCAGACATTCTGTTATATTCATAGATCAGTGCATTGTTCAGTCATCATCAGAAGCTTCCTCCTGCAGCAGATAGGGACAAATATAAACACCCAGAGCCACACATGAGAGAGAGAGAGAGGTGGAGGAGAGAGAGAGAGAGAGAGAGAGAGAGAGAGAGAGAGAGAGAGAGAGAGAGAGAGAGAGAGAGGAGGGAGGGGGAGAGAGAGAGAGGGAGGGAGGGAGGGAGGGAGGGAGAGAGAGAGAAGATATTTGAGAGCAGGATAAATGGATGTTTCTATTCAAGAAGATAGTGACAGAGAGACTGCACCCTTTCTCTGTCAGGTCCATATTAGTGAAGATATATTTTCTTTATTTAATCTACTCATTCAAGATTTTAATTTCTTTTGGAAACATCCTTACAGACAAACCCAGAAACAATACTCTTACCAGAAAATGAAAATTGTGTAGCTTAGTCAAGGCAGAACCGAAAATCAACCATCACAATAATGACAGCAAAAATTAGCGCCTCCCCAATCTATAATTTGTTATTGACAGGCCCAGTCTTGTGTGGACTCACTGCAGGCAACCACATGATCTCATAAAACATAGGCTCCCCCGCCCTTTTTACTAAATTTAATTTTAGAAACCATATACATTTTTAGCATTTTTTGATCAAATGTGTTCTTTGACAATGAATTGTGATTATATTCATTCATCTCCCTTAAGCTCTTTTTATTCCCCTCCACTTCCTCCCTACAGGTCTTCCCCCCACATTTATGCCTTTTCAATTTTTTTTTTTTGATCCTCTGGTTTTAATGATGTCCATCTGTATAGCCATGGGTTTTTGAACGACCCAATGGAACCTGGTGAGCTCACCATTGAGTTGGGTACACAACTAAAGACTGTCCTCCTTACATCCTCCAAATCCAATCCATCAGTTGTCAGTTGTTTAGCAGGGAAGGATACATACCCATTAGCACCTCCCCAATCCATAATTGGTTATTGACAGGCCCAGTCTTGTGTGACTCACTACAGGCAACCACAGCTTTATGAGATCATGTTTTCAATGGCTCTGTAATTCCAGGAAGTTATCATTTTACATCTCTTTTCTGTGTTTTCTGGATTTTATATTCTTTCCGTTCTCTGATGCAGTGTCTTCTAAATCCTGAAGGGGATGGTCTAAATGTGCTATTCCAGGACAAGCACCCAACGTGTCACTTTTTCTAAGCATTTCAGTCATAAATATCTGCATTAAACTGCTTCCACAAAGAACAACACATCAAAGCAAAATTGTCATGACCAATGTTAAAGAGGTTTTCTCTTGTTTACTTCTCGAAATTTATAGAATCAAGTCTTAAGTTTAGTGTTTTACTCATTTTTGGGTTGATAGTTTTGAATGTGGTAAAACAAAGTCCAATTTCATTCACATGTATGTGGAAATCCAATTTTCTAGTGTTGCTTGTTTGAAACAATATATTAAAATATCTTATTGTTCCTCTTACCAGTTTCACTAGTTACATATGTTTGGATTAATTACAGACATTTCTATTATATTTCACTAACAAATCTATGAGTTTTCATGACAAGTCTTTTTAAATCTTAAATTTTGTACTATAATTTCATATAAAGAAACAAATACCTCTAAGTTTTTCCCCTCAGAGTTGATTTGGCCATTTATTATTAATGTTGTTGTTGTTGTTGTTGTTGTTGTTGATGATGATAATGATAATGAAGATTCTACTATATATCTGGCTGATTACGTAATCTTTCTTTCTGAGAATTACATGTTATTTTATAGACACTGCTGATGATTGTATGTTGGTGTTAGTAAAATTTCTTAACTATATTTTTTATTTGTTACAATAGATGTTTATTGTGTCAATCAATCTTCAGTATGTTCAACATATACAATCTTATCAGGTGTAAGTAAAGGTAATTTTATTTATTCCTTTTCCAGTTGATGTATTTTAGGGTTTTTTTTTTCTAACCTGATCAGTCTAGTTGATGAAAATGTAAACCAACATGAGTATTTTTTCAAGCCTTCTGATTTAATGATATTTACCTTTTTTCCACTGTGAGACTTATAGGGGAAAATAATCACCCAAGTTTTCTTTTTCTTTTCTTTTTTATTTTTATTTTTTTTGTGCTTATGCTTGAGATAGGAATACCTAGTTTATGTTTGTCTCATCACTATACCATATGGTATGGACCAATCCATAAGTATTTTGATCTTGTCCATTTGTTGATGCAGAGAAATTTGCCTGAGGATTAGTCTGATTTTGAGTTTCATTCATACTTGATTTAAACGTTTTTAAGATTAGACTTTAGATGCCAAAATTGATGTTGGACTGAATTCTTTGTTTAGAGGCTACTGAGATACAATAAATGTATTTTATTTACAAGAAAGATACTGATTTTGGCATAAGGACAGAATTCTACAGTTTATGTATTGTGTCCCCTCAAATCCATGTTGAAACTTGAGGTCCACTGCTATAGTGTTAAAAAGTGGAACCATCAAAATGTGATTGTATCACAGAGGACAATCCAGCATAAATAGGATTAAGGTCCTTGTCACAAAGGCTTTACAATACTTGGTCTTTTTACCCTTCTAATTCCCTTGATTGTAAGTACGCAGCATGCAAGGGATAATCTTACATCAATTTCCTTACCACCTTAATCTTTAACTTCCTAGATTCTAGAACTGTTCATACACGTCATAACGTCATTTTCTATATAAGTTACAAAGTTTGAGATATTGTCACTTAAAAGCAGAGAATAAGACATTCCATGTGTGAGTTCCCATTATTCCCATCAGTTTCAGGATATTTTTCTTATCTTTAATATTTAGCAAGTTGACCAAGATGAAACAATGCATAAATTACTTTGTATTTCTTCTATTCTTGCTGTTCTTTAAGCTATTAGTTATCACCATACCTCAGTTTTCCAGCCCTTTTGCTTCAAATATTCTTGCTGAGGTAATGAGAAGAAAAGATAAAGTCATGCCTTTCATTTTGTGGTGCCACAATAAAGTGGAAGTGCAGGAAAAAATATCTACTTTGGAATCAAAGGCAATTTTAGATCCCTATGTTGTACATTCTATTAATAAAATGTTATGAGATATACAAAATTGGAAAACATAAATTATTTAATTCATATGTTGGATTGCTATAAAATTTCTTCATTCTATTCTGATTGTTGAACATTCAATACAGAGAGTAGCATAAAGTATATAAATAAAACATGAAAGTTAACATATAAAAGATTGCAGAGTCTGATAACATATGTGGATATATATAAAATATGAGTATTTGAAAATACAGAGGCATGATTGATAGGTAGAAAACAAAAATAAAGGAAAGAGGCAGGATGCATAGTAAAGAAAGAATGTTTTTAAAGAGAGAGAACTATACATACAAATGTTGAAGATGTTATTTTCATTGTTACTCATATTACATATTGATCTACTCATAAAATAATCACTAATTTGTGGCAGCTGTGCACACAGTAGGGGCTTAAAAAGACTGTGTCAGTGTGATGCTTCATTCACTGTTTATGGACAAATAAATGAAGACTAGAATAACTACACTATGTTGTAGTTACCTTATTGGAAAGGAATGACTCACCTCTTTTATCGCAGTTCATTATCCATTATCATATTAGCAACTGTATCATGGTGTTTTGTGCAAATGAGTAACCTTGGCATACTAACTACCTATGAAGGAAGGGTTAATAGATGATTGATGCAGGGAAGCATGAATTCAGAGTGACTTAGACAGTAGGAATAATAATTACACTCTGAGGCCCAGGAGGCCCAGCTAAACAATGGATAGAAAGAAAAGCTTAGGACCCAGATGGGGGAGTAAAGAGAGCAGGAGTCTAACACAAGAGTCAGCCAGTGCCTGATGAATTAGTGCAAAAGTCAGCAGGCTTCTGTTGCACTCTGTCTCCTTTTGTGCTTTTCATTTCTTTGTCTGGTTCTTCCAAGCTTTCCTTTTTCCTCCCACCTCTTCCTCCTGGCTCTTGAAAAGATCAGTTCTTCATCCCCCATTCCATATCTCTTTGTTCTCACTCCCCCAGGGGGAGTTCATCTATTTTCCTCATTTGTATATTCCTGGTATACAAATGATTCTAATATAGCCAGTACCAGAACCAACTAACAAACTTAGGACTTCCTTTTATGTTTTCTAGTTCTATTGCCCACAATGTATTTTCCCTAGAGTTTCATATTGTTTCCTAAAAGTTAATAAGTTAAAATTTTTAATAATTTTCCTTTCTCACTAGCCTGCTCCTTTTCAACACAAAACCTCCTCCTAAATTTGGCGTTAGCTGTCCAGTGTCTTATTCGTACAGCAGTGAAATGTTTTTGATTCCGCTGAAATCTTTATACCATATCCAATATGCTACCAGATTTCTCATATCCTTTCTCTGTAAGGCTCCTTAGGTTTTGACGTTTTTTTTTCTTCTAACATCATAGAAAGTAATATCTGGTTATCACAGTATCTAATTAAATGGCTCCCTTGCCCCAGCTTCTCTTTGCCCTAGCACATCCCTCATAAAGATGCTAAATTTAAATTCTATTACTCTACTTGTCTGAACTCCTCACATTATCAAACCAAAGGCTTTTGCCTAGAATTCTGCACCTTCCCTTAGCTATCTCTACTTCTTTGGTTTTACCAACTCTTTTTCTCACTTATCCCCAAAGCAGAATCACAGAAAGTACACCATGTAGCCCTCCATATATATGAGGAATAAATTACTAAAAATCCAAGTAGATGCCTGGGACCCATGTATAGTATCAAAACACACACATGGACATGCACGCATGCACGTGTGTTTTTTCAGTCTGTGAATTAATCTGTGTAGCCACACTTTTCCCACAGTGATTGAGTGACATTCATGTTTCAGGGAATCTCTTCATATAGACTCAAGGCTTTCCGGCACGTGTTGTCATCTATTAGAGCGTGCTTTCTGTTCATATCTTCTTCCTAACTTAATACTTGTTCCCTGTTAACAGAGCAGTTGCCCCACCTGTGGGTAGGAAACTCACTCTTGAGGTAGATCTTAGCAATGTCAGCATATGGCTTTTCCCTTTATCTCACCCTTTCACTTACATGAATCAACTTCTTTAGCTCATCTGAATTGCTCCCATTACTACTCTTTTGTTGAAAGGCAATTGTTAAGTGAAAAAGTATTACTTAAAAAAATAGTGATACCACTGTGAGAGAAGAGTGGATCTTAAGTGACTGATGGGTTGGTGGCATATACAAGATGGGTATTCTGGACAAAGAAAGGAGTTATATTCCAGGCAGGATAGGATGATGTGGGGAGTAAAATATTTTATCATACTACTTAGAATGGCACACCATTCTAAAGATATGAATTGCTCACTTCTGAAAATTTCCATTTAATATCTTCAAACTATGGTTGACTATGGCTAAATGAAATAGCAGAAATCAAAATCATGGATTAGGTACAACTCCTATAATGCATGGATCTTTAAATTGGAAATTCACATCAGGCTTTTAGAAAAGATTCCAATAGTTATATGTCAAAGCTGTGCAGATACATGTATTAGAAGCAGTAGACAAGGTGCTGAGTCTATTGCCCAGAGGGAGAATACTGGCCTGGCATCTACAAGACCATGGGTTTCATCCCTAGGATTGAAGAAGAAAAACCACATAGTGATAGAAACTGAATTTTAATCCGAATATACATCACTTTTGACCTAATGACTATATTTTCATCAAAGCACGCTGCAAACAAATCAAGAATGTGGAGTACCAATAAACTTTGGATTTGAGGAGAAAGAGGGCATAATACACCACAAAGATTAATTTTTATGTGTGTATATACACAAATGAAAGCTGAAGCTTCCACAAGGGGAAGAGAGAACAAACCACATGTTGAGAAGGTAGGTTAAAGTAAAGTATATTTAGGAAACAAGGACTGTGTATATGTCTTTCCAGAAGGGATGGCACCTATTGAAATGGAATGTTCTAAAATAAAGAAAAAAAAAGGGGGGTAGAACACAAGGGGTTAGTCTTAGAAGGAATAGGAAAGAAACAATAATTATTCCTATTTATGTATTCCTATTTATGTGTCTGTATTTGTGTGTGTCTGTGTGTGTGTCTGTGTGTGTGTGTGTGTGTGTGTGTGTGTGTGTGTGTGTGTGTGAGAGAGAGAGAGAGAGAGAGAGAGAGAGAGAGTATATGCGGCCAGAGGAGTCAGATTCTGCTGGAGATGGAAGTTCTGAGATACTAAATATAAGAATAGAACTGTGGTCCTTGCTAAAACAGCAGACACTCTTAACTGTTAAGCTATCTTCAAGCCCTGATTTTCTCCTCCTCTTCCTCCTCCTCCTCCTCCTCTTCTTCTTCTTCCTCCTCCTCCTCCACCTCCTCCTCCTCCTCCTCCACCTTCTCTTCCTCCTCCCTCCTCCCCTCCTCCTCCTCCTTGGATCATAGGCAAGCACTCTATTGATAGAGCTGCATCACCAACCCACAATTGCTTCTACATGATCATCTCATTAGATGTGGAGAAAGCATTTGACAAAATCCAACACTCATTCATGAAAAAAGTCTTGGAAAGATCAGGAATTCAAGGCCCATACCTAAACATGATAAAAGCAATCTACAGCAAACCAGTAACCAACATTAAAGTAAATGGTGAGAAGCTGGAAGCAATCACACTAAAATCAGGGACTAGACAAGGCTGCCCACTTTCTCCCTACCTATTCAACATAGTACTTGAAGACCTAGCCAGAGCAATTCAACAACAAAAGGAGATCAAGGGGATACAAATTCGAAAGGAAGAAGTCAAAATATCAATTTTTGCAGATGATATGATAGTATATATAAATGACCCTAAAAATTCCACCAGAGAACTCCTAAAACTGATAAACAGCTTCAATGAAGTAGCTGGTATAAAATTAACTCAAACAAATCAATGGCCTTTCTGAACACAAAGGATAAACAGGCCGAGAAAGAAATTAGGGAAATAACGCCCTTCTGGATAGTCACAAATAATATAAAATACCTTGGCATGACTCTAACTAAGGAAGTGAAAGATCTGTATGATAAGAACTTCAAGTCTCTGAAGAAAGAAATTAAAGATCTCAGAAGATGGAAAGATCTCCCATGCTAATGGATTTTCAGGATCAATATAGTAAAAATGGCTATCTTGCCAAGAGCAATCTACAGATTCAATGTAATCCCCATCAAAATTCCAACTCAATTCTTCAATGAACTAGAAAGGGCAATCTACAAATTCATCTGGAGTAACAAAAAAGCTAGGATAGCAAAAACTCTGCTCTAGGATAAAAAAAAAAAAAACCTCTGGTGGAATCACCATGCCTGACCTAAAGCTGTACTACAGAGCAATTGTGATAAAAACTGCATGGTACTGGTATAGTGACAGACAAGTAGACCAATGGAATAGAATTGAACACCCAGAAATGAACCCACACACCTATGATCACTTGATATTTGACAAGGGAGCAAAAAACCATCAGGTGGAAAAAAGACAGCATCTTCAACAAATGGTGTTGGCACAACTGGAGGTTATCATGTAGAAGAATGTGAATTGATCCATTCCTATCTCCTTGTACTAAGGTCAAATCTAAGTGGGTCAAGGAACTCCACATAAAACCAGAGACACTGAAACTTATAGAGGAGAAAGTGGGGAAAAGCCTCGAAGATATGGGCACAGGGGAAAAATTCCTGAAGAGAACAGCAATGGCTTGTGCTGTAAGATCGAGAATTGACAAATGGGTCCTCATGAAACTGCAAAGCTTCTGCAAGGCAAAAGACACGGTCAATAAGACAAAAAGGCCACCAACAGATTGGGAAAGGATCTTTACCTATCCTAAATCAGATAGGGGACTAATATCCAATATACATAAAGAACTCAAGAAGGTGGACTCAGAAAAACAAATAACCCCACTAAAAAATAGGGCTCAGAGCTAAACAAAGAATTCTCACCTGAGGAATACCAAATGGCTGAGAAGTACCTGAAAAAATACTCAGCACCCTTAATCATCAGAGAAATGCAAATCAAAACAACCCTGAGATTCCATTTTACACCTGTGAGAATAGCTAAGATCAAAAATTCAGGTGACAGTAGATGCTGGTGAGGATGTGGAGAAAGAGGAACACTCCTTCATTGTTGGTGGGATTGCAAGCTTGTACAACCACTCTGGAAATCAGTCTGGCGGTTCCTCAGAAAATTGGACATAGTACTACTGGAGGATCCTGCAATACCTCTCCTGGGCATATATCCAGAAGATGTCCCAACTGGTAAGAAGGACACATGCTCCACTATGTTCATAGCAGCCTTATTTATAAAGCCAGAAGCTGGAAAGAACCCAGATGCCCCTCAACAGAGTAATGGATACCAAAAATGTGGTACATTTACACAATGGAGTACTACTCAGCTATTAAAAAGAATGAATTTATGAAATTCCTAGGCAAATGGATGGACCTGGAGGGCATCATCCTGAGTGAGGTAACCCAATCATAAAAGAACTCACATGATATGTACTCACTGATAAGTGGATATTAGCCTTAGGATATATACTATACTTAGGATACCCAAGATATAAGGTACAATTTGCTAAACGCATGAAACTCAAGAAGAATGAAGACCAAAGTGTGGACACTTTGCCCCTTCTTAGAATTGGGAACAATACACCCATGGAAGGAGTTACAGAGACAAAGTTTGGAGCTGAGACGAAAGGATGGACCATCTAGAGACTGCCATATCCAGGGATCTACCCCATAATCAGCATCCAAACGCTGACACCATTGCATATACTAGCAAGATTTTATCGAAAGGAACCAGATGTAGCTGTCTCTTGTGAGACTATGCTGGGGCCTAGCAAACACAGAAGTGGATGCTCACAGTCTGCTATTGGATGGATCACAGGGCCACCAATGGAGGAGCTAGAGAAAGTAACCAAGGAGCTAAAGGGATCTGCAACCCTATAGGTGGAACAACAATATGAACTAACCAGTACCCCCATAGCTCATGTCTCTAGCTGCATATATATCAGAAGATGGCCTAGTCAACCATCAATGGAAAGAGAGGCCCATTCGTTGTGCAAACTTTATATGCCTCAGTATAGGGGAATGCCAGAACCAAGAAGTGGGAGTGGGAGGGTGGGGGAGTGGGTGGGGAGCATGTGGGGGACTTTGGGGATAGCATTGGAAATGTAACTGAAATAAATACCTAATAAAAAAAAAAGAAAAAAAAAAGAAAATGCCAAGAGCAGAATCTGACACATGAGCAACTGTCACTGAATATTTACTGAACAGAAGAACAAGTAATAGTGAGAGGTCAAACTCAGATGTTGGGGAGAATCATGGTGGTAGAGGATATATAATAACAAAGCCTAGTGGTATAACCTCTCAAGGCAAGTTGAGGAAGTCCTAAGAAAAAGCATGGGTACAATGCCATTGGACTGTTAGCATTGACATCGCATAGACTGTATTACCTAAGGAACCTTATATCCTACAATTACTGGATTTAACAAAAGATTCTTCTCCCTTTCCTTTTATCTCCCAACACAGAGATTCTCTGTGTATTCTGGCTGTCCTGGAACTCACTTTGGTAGACCAGGCTGGCCTTAAACTTAGAGCTTCACCTGCCTCTGCCTCCTGAGTGCTGGGAACAATGTACCACCACCTCTAAGCTTCTACTCTCCTTCCTTAAAGTCCCCCTTTCAAGGCTTTGCCAACAGTTTTCACCTGCCTGCTCTGCTTCTAGATACTACAGTACTGAGCATTCCTCAAAATTTTGAATCAAACTTAGAAGGATATTCCTGAGAGAAAAACTGAGGTTAAGTGTTGAGAAAATAGAAGACAAAATTAGAAATAGGGTCAAACGGGATGCCTCAGAGAGTTAAAAAGCATTTGTTATGGAAGCTAGACTACTACCCGATGACCCAAGTTCAACTTCCAAAACCTACTATGGAAGGAGAGAATTGACTGCCTGAAGTTGTCTCTGATCTCTATGTGAAGTGAAAACGTATGGTTTCCTTAGAAAGTCAATTGCGCCAGATGGTGTTTTGCTGGGGCAGACATGTGAAGGAGTGTTTTCCTCACGTGGACAGAGGTAAAAGGATATTTTGCCAAAACAGACATGTTGAAGGAATGTTTCACTGAAGCAAACACAGGCGAAGGATGTTTTGCTAGAGCAAACACATGAAAGGACACGTGATGAAGAATTCTTCTCTGAGGACAGACATGTATTAGTTAAGCTTACATCACATTGCTGAACTCAACTTGTGGTGACACCATAGAGAAAAACTCACCAAAGAACTTCTTATAAGGTTCCTGCAACCACAGATTCTGCAGACTAGGGTCGACAGACAAAATGATGTCAACTCACACAGACTACCAAGGATTTTTACTAAGACAGACTCACACGGTGAGGCAAGACCCATGGGAGGACACTTGATGTTAGGACAGAGTATCAGTAGGACTCATCAGACAGTGACAAGGGGGCCTTCCATAGCTAGCTTTGCAAAGTCTTAAGTTTTCACTGATTTTGAGAGGGGCCCAGCAAAGAACTGCTGGTTCTGGTCACTCCTGCTGACTCCTGCCAATTCAGCTGAGGGCTGGCTGTTCCTGCTAGATCGAGCCAGCACTGCTGATTGGTGTTTGCTATCCCAACTACTACTGAACTGGACTGCTGGCATATTTGTAAAGTGTTTGCCAGTGAATCAAGCTGCTGCTGCTGATTCCTGTAAACAGAACTACTGATTTCCTGACAACACAAATTAGATTTACTCCAAAGAACAATTTCTACACAGGCCCACTTCCTCCATATCCTAATAACCTTTCTTCTCCACTACCTCTGCTGGGTGGTGGGTTAGAAGAAGTAAGGTTTTTTTTTAAAAATCCAAGGTAGCTTCTATATGTGTACATTGACTTGAGTGTGCATGCACCCACTCACCGATGCACAACAACAACAAATTTTCAAAAGAAAAAAAACCCTGAGAATTGACTAGGTTTACCTCGAAAGCAGAATGTATTAGAAACAGGACAGGAAAAAGAGAGAGAAAGAGTTAGATGGATATGTATTAGGAGAGAAATAGCTACTTAAGAAACATAGCACATAGACTTTCATATAAATCATATACTGCTAAGTCCAGAGTTAACCTCCAATTAACCTCCAATTTTCACAAACTCTAACTTTTCCCATAATGTTTTTGCAGGTTGTTTCATGGCTTGTCTATGTAAAGATACAGATATATATAAAATCAATCTCTCTGTGTGTGTGTGCACATGTCTCATACACAAACATACAAATAACATTTTTGACAAGCCTAAGTACATATTGAGGCATATACCATTCCCTTACACAAACAGGCACAGCCATATTCTCTCATATCTTCCATGTCACTCAATTCACTTCTGTCCTTCCTCCCTTCTGTCAGTGTTCACAGATACATATCTGTGCACAAACACATCTCTCAACAAGCCTCCTCCACGATGCACCTTCAGTCCCTCCTCCGTTCTACCATCTGCAATAGAAAAGAACTCCCAATCTTTACAGAGGCTAGGTACTAAATAGGCATGGACTAGAGAAAGCATTGCTCTCTATGTCGTACATTTTTGTTGTCACTAATTTTAGTAACAAATCAACAAAAGTGCTGTTATAAGGGGCCATCTGCAAGGGCATGGAAATCACTGAACAAAGAACCCTCATAACAAGATTATTTTACCTTCAGCTATGGAAAGAGAGGGGTCTGCTGGCAGATTTACTATGAATATAGGGGATATGGAAGCCTATTTAAGAGTATAAGCCTTAAGCAGCTGCATTTATGTTCAAATAATTCTAATTATTAATGATTATTATCTCTTTGTTAAAGCACTTTGAAGTCTCCTAAATTATGTTCCAGTTAACAGTATTACTGACTTTACTTGAAAGTAATATGATCACATTTCTTTCAAAATGTCCTATTGCTTAGAGTTTTCCTTAATTTAGACTGATCTTAACTGTCCCTTTGTACTCACCCCCAAGCACCACTGTGCAATTAGAGTAAATGAGGGCAGTTTTTAGTGTAAGTAAAGATTTAAAGTTTTTCTCCTTTTTGCCGTGTAATGGAAGGAAGTGAAGGAGAGAGTAGAAAGTCAACACTGGGGCCCCAGAGGGGAGAAGTCTGGGAGGTCTGAGCAGATGGATCAGAAAGAAGAAAAACAGGAGGGGATTAAGGTGGAAGGGGGAGAGATTTGGGGAGACAGTACAAAGAAAGGGAGTGCACATAGCAAGAGAGAACAAAGGTGAGGAGCAGGGGAAAAGATTCCAGGGGCAGAAGGACCAGGGTTCCAAAGGGGAGGGAGGGTAACTAGGAAGTGGGGAGGGTGGTGAAGGGGAGCAGAAATTTCAGTCTCAGTGGTGTTGAGACTGTAGGAGCACTGGGATGACAAAGTCAGTGTCTGCACTAAAGACTGTGTGTCTTTAGCAAAGAGAGAGAAATAGAGACAGAGACAGAGACAGAGAGACAGTGAGAAACACAGAGAGATAGAGACAGGCAGATGGAACAGCAGACAGACCAACAGACACAGAAAGATCATAAACATATTTAATTAAAATATGAACAGAAACAGACAAATGGTGCTATTTAGTCCAAGAGTAATTTTTTGCAAATAAATACAGCCCCCAAATAGGGAACCCTCTTTTTTTGAGATTCTAAAATCATTGTTTGCTACCTTAAGCAGAATTAAAATCATCCCGACATAGTTGCCTTTGACCATATTTCCTCCATTTTATTTTCCTAAAATGGCCATTATTAATTTTAGCACTACATCACTGATTGACTTTGTTTTTTCTTCATTCCTCTCCCACAATCCCCTTTCAATTCCCCTCCAAATTCTTTCCAACCACCAAATCCTCTGAAGCAGCCAAATAGATGCTCCACCCCACTCCCCACCCCCATCCTGGCCTCACCTCAAAGGATGCTTCTCTATAGGCAGCTTATGAGGTTGTTGGGAACCAGCTGTGGAGCTGCTCTCAAATGGCATAAACTTGGGATCACTTTTGAAGCAGCTTTTGAGAAAGAAAGAAAGAAAGAAAGAAAGAGAGAGAGAGAGAGAGAGAGAGAAAGAAAGAAAGAAAGAAAGAAAGAAAGAAAGGGAGAAAGAAAGAAAGAAAGAAAGAAAGAAAGAAAGAAAGAAAGAAAGAAAGGGAGAAAGAAAGAAAGAAAGAAAGAAAGAAAGAAAGAAAGAAAGAAAGAAAGAAAGGGAGAAAGGGAGAAAGGGAGAAAGAAAGAAGAAAGAAAGAAAGAAAGAAAGAAAGAAAGAAAGAAAGAAAGAAAGAAAGAAAGAAAGGGAGAAAGGGAGAAAGAAAGAAGAAAGAAAGAAAGAAAGAAAGAAAGAAAGAAAGAAAGAAAGAAAGAAAGAAAGAAAGAAAAAAAGAAAGAAAGAAAGAAAGAAAGAAAGAAAGAAAGAAAGAAAGAAAGAAAGAAAGAAAGAAAACAGGCTGAAACACTCTCTTCTGCTCCTCCTTCACCAGTATTTGCAGCTTTTCCAGAGGCTCCCTAAAGGGTAATCTACTCAGTGTTCAAAGTCCCCTTTGCCAAAGACTCAGAGCAAGCTGTTAGGTGCTAGGTTAAATAACAGATTTGATTGTTTGTTTGTTTGTTTGTTAATTAAGTTGTTTCCTTGAGGCAGAGCCTTATTCTGTAGCCCACAGTAGACTTATATTTACTGTATAGATCATGTTCACTTTGAATGTGTAACACCTTTGACTCAGAATCCCTAGTTCTGGGATTTTATGAGGTAACCACCAGGTCCGATAATGAAATAAAATTTTAATTGATACCTAAGAAAACAAGTACTCGCCTGAGACCTGGGGCAGGGAGGCTCAGTGACTCTATGGGGGGTTGTGCTAGCTGAGATTCCTAGCAACTTAGGATATGGTCACATCCTGTGGGCAACTGGGACTTCTAGTGGAGGGAGGGAGACAACAACCCATCTACAAAACTTTCAACCCAAAATTTCTCCAGCCTAAAAGATGCACAGGGATAAAGATGGAACAGAGATTGAGGGAATGGCAGGCCAATGACTGCTCCAACTTGAGACTCATCCCATGGGAGAGAGCCAATCCCTGGCATTATTAGTGATACTCTGCTATGCTTGCAAACAGGACCCTAGCATAATTGTCTCCAAAGAGGTCTCATCCAGCAGTGAATGGAAACAGACAGAAAGACCCACAGCAAAACACCACCAGGAACTCGGGAGTCTTGTGAAAGAGTGGGGCATAGGATTTAGGGAGCCAGAGTGGTTAAGGACACCACAAGAAGACCTACGGAAGTAACTAACCTGTGTTCATTGAAGTTCGCATAGAATGAACTACCAACTTAGGTCTCCTACACATTTGTAACAGATGTACAGCTTGGTCTTCAGATGAGTCCCCTTACAATTGGAGTGGGTACTGTGTCTGACTTGGCTGCCTGCCATTGGATCCCCTTCCTCTAATTGGACTGCCTGGTTGGGCTCCGTGGGAGAGGATATGCTGGGATTAGATGTTCCAAGGTAAGATGGTAACCAAGGTTGTCTTCCCCTTCTCTGTGGAGAAGGGAAAGGGGCAATGATTTGTGAGGGTGGAACTGGGAGGAGAGGAGGGAGAGGGCTGTGATCTGGATGTAAAGTGAATAATTAAAAAAGCAAACATGAATTGGGGCATTACATTCTCATGCATGCATACATACATACACACTATAATGTTTAAATCAGTCTTAATGGAGCCATTTCTACAAATAGAAAATATTTAAAAGGACAAAAACGTCTAAATTTTGATATGCACAATTCATTACTATTTTTAAATTTTAAGGTTTTTATTGTTTGCAGTGTTGGTGATATAACCCCAGGATCTTGCACACTGCAGACAAGCAACATAACACTGAGGAACATCCTCAACTTTTATTGTTGATGTCTAGAGCCACTCTGCTGTGCAATGACATACATTGGACTTCTGGGATTTCTATTCCAATCCCCTCTCCCTGCAGGTTTCTTCATCTTTGGCATTGTGTCTACTTACTCATTCTAAGTCTTAAGTGCAGAACGGCTCCTCCCAAAAGTGAATTAATGAAGACACAATCTAGAGCCTTATTTGTATCTCCCTCTTGGGAAAACCTTTGGAAAACCTTTATCACTCTAGACACTATGATCACTGTGATCCTCTTCCACAGAAAGTATAAAATAATGAAAACTTTTCTGTCTTGTCTTTGAGCAGAAATACTAACCTTGGTTCTCAAACCCTCTCAGTCAACTCCTAAGGCACTTGTAGAGCTGATGCAATTGCGCACAATAACAACATTGTCTCATATAAAACATAGGCATATGAGGCCATTTCCTGGTGTGGATATCAACTCAGACAGTTCACTATTTTCAGAATTGTTGCTTATCTTCTAGATGAGCAAAGTGAACCATGGTCAAAATAATCCAGTAACCCCGAGATTTGGTTCTGAGATGTGTGTAGTGACACATTCTCTTACCTGGCATGGCAAAGATATTAGTATAATGGAAGCCACATAGAAGAAAAGTTCCCAGCTGTCCCCTCTCCCAACATACACCTCTAATTTTATTTTTGATTCACAGGACCTTCTTTAATTAGAAGATCATTCACCTAGATATCTATTTTCTTTGAGCCTTGGTTCAGGAAATCTTGACACAGATCTTTCAGAACCTGGGCTCTTTATCTCTAAACAATGGGGCTCAGGAATTCAACATTATATCTTAGGCTGTGGGTTAATGGGGAATGGTGGAGAGGAAAGGAAACTGAGAGACAGATGAGGAGATGAAAACTATGAAACCCTGTATTAGGAGAATCTCTAGTGACAGAGACGAATGTCCCCATACAAACAGTAATGAAAGACATAAGAGTGTTCTTAAAGTTGATTTCAGGAGACTTCCTCAGTACTGTGAGTGTTTGCAGAGTACCACGAACTCTCCTTCCTGTTAGCACTGGCACAAGAGTACCCAATGAACAAGAATGAGATCTCCTATTCTTGGAAATAGAAGACACCTGTAACTCACCAATCCCTGAGAAAACCAGGTTGAGGGGTGCAATTTCCTGCCTCATGAAAGTTAGATACTGTTGATTGAAAACACTTCCAACCAACTCCACTGTTTATTGTCCAAATGTTAGCAGGTCCAGGAAGAATCTAAAGGAAAAGTGAACTCTATGGTGGACGATTGAGCAAGTCACCCAGTCCTTGCAATATGCAATTTCCATGTATACTTGAGAGACTCTGAGAGTGAGTGCCTCCTTAAATGGTGCACTCCATGTTTGTTTCTTATCTATGTGGCCACTGATGATGGAGTAGCAGGGAGTCCATTGGGCCAGATGCCACAGGAGAGCCTAGATCATTTGTAGGCATTTTCCAATCATAAGTGGTTATGTTGATATGTCCAGGATAGGAAATGCCTCATGTAATATGGCCCAGAGGTAAAACAGCATATGTTATGAATGGTTGATAATTGGAAACCCAGGCATAAGTTCTAAATTTTGAGATAGACTTATACCATGTCTGGGACATGTGACTATGTGCTGTCTTCAGGTAGGCAGAATTTTTATATTCCCTACTGGCTGTAGTATAAGCATGCATATGTTAGGAACTGAATGGATTTTTTTTGAATTTTTGTTCTAAAATTATAATATATTTTGTTGGTGGACTTGGGGAAGGTAGGGATGGGAACAGGAGCAATCAGATGTGGGAGGGAGAGAGAGAGAGAGAGAGAGAGAGAGAGAGTGTGTGTTAGTTCTGGGAGAGATGACTGGAATTGGGAGGTATCTCAGGGATGAGCTACAAATAAAGTGCAATGGAAAATCCCAGAAATCTACAAGGGTGACCCTAGCTTAGACTTCTAACAATGGGGGATATGGAGCTTGAACTGACCATTATCTGTAACCAGGTAAGACTTCCAGTATGGGGATTAGGACACCAACACAGACCCTAAACCTTCCACTCACAATTTATCCTGTATCCAAGATGGGCTGGGATGAAGGGTGCAGAAATTGTGCAAGTGGCCAACGAACAACTGGTCCAGCTTGAGACCTATGCAATGCAGTGAGAGGGAGCTCAGGCCTGACACTCCTGGGGGGCCAGGAACCAGCAGCAGGGTTTCCAGAAACCTAGAGTAGAATCAAACATGACCAAAAAATAAATATCAATGAACACATTTCTAACATAATTGTCATCAGAGAGGCTTCAAACAGCAACTGATAGGAGTAGATGCAGGGAGACCCATAGTCTACCATTAGGCAGAGCTCTGACAATCATGCTGAAGAAGGGGAGGAATGATGGTAGGAGCCGGAAGGGTCAAGGATACCACAAGAACATAGCCCACAGAATTAACTAACCTGTGTTAATAGAAGTCACAGAGATTGAACCAACAGTCAGGGAGTCTGCATGGATCTGACCTAGGCCCTCTGCATATATGTTATGCTTGTATAACTTGGTCCTCTTGTGGAACTCCTCACAGTAGGAGTAAGGGTATCTGAAACTCTTTCATCTTCTTTTGGGATCCTTTTTGTCCTATTGAGTTGGCTTGTCCAGCCTTGATATACCTAGTCGCTCAATATCCCTGGGAGGTCTGCTCTTTTCTGAAGAGAAAACAAGGATCTGGAAAGGAGAGGAGGAGGGAAGGAAAGACTTTGAGGGGAGAAGGGAGGGTAAACTTCAGCCATGGCATAATGTATGAGAGAAGAATAAATAAAAAAATTGCCCCTCAACAGAGGAATGGATACAGAAAATGTGGTACATTTACACAATGGAGTACTACTCAGCTATTAAAAAGAATGAATTTATGAAATTCCTAGGCAAATGGATGGACCTGGAGGGCATCATCCTGAGTGAGGTAACACAATCACAAAGGAACTCACACAATATGTACTCACTGATAAGTGGATATTAGCCCAGAAACTTAGGATACCCAAGATATAAGATACAATTTGCTAAACGCATGAAACTCAAGAAGAGCGAAGACCAAAGTGTGGACACTTTGCCCCCTCTTAGAATTGGGAACAAAACACCCATGGAAGGAGTTACAGAGACAAAGTTTGGAGCTGTGACAAAAGGATGGACCATCTAGAGACTGCCATATCCGGGGATCCATCCCATAATCAGCTTCCAAACACTGATACCATTGCACACACTAGCAAGATTTTGCTGAAAGTACCCAGATATAGCTCTCTCTTGTGAGGTTATGCCGGGGCCTAGCAAAAACAGAAGTGGATGCTCACAGTCAGCTATTGGATGGATCGCAGGGCCCCCAATGGAGGAGCTAGAGAAAGTACCCAAGGAGCTAAAGGGATCTGCAACCCTTAAGGTGGAACAACATTATGAACTAACCAGTACCCCGGAGCTCTTGACTCTAGCTGCATATGTATCAAAAGATGGCCTAGTTGGCCATCACTGGAAAGAGAGGCCCATTGGTTGTGCAAACTTTATATGCCCCAGTACAGGGGAATGCCAGGACCAAAAAGTGGGAGTGGGTGGGTAGGGGAGTGGGGGGGGGAGGGTATGGGGGACTTTTGGGATAGCATTGGAAATGTAAATGAGGAAAATACCTAATAAATTTTTTTTAAAAAGTCAAATTGTCATAGAACATTTTTCTATCATTCTTGAAGTTAAGGGCAGCATCCTGCTGCCATTCCTTGGCCAGATTATATCAATTAATCGGGTAATTTGTCTACAAACACTCCCCTACCAGGAAATATATTTGGATGGCATGACACAAAAGTCTTGCAGGAGAGGACATCAAGGAGAAAGTCAAACCCTCACAGTGAAGTGGGATACAAATATACATTTAACAAAACACTGAATAGGGGAAGTAAGGAAGTAATGGAAGGAAAGGATACTCTAGTTGTTTTCAGTTGTAGATAATTGGGGAGCTTCTGGGGTAATTGCTGTATAAATATCTCAAACCATTTTGTTCTCACAAAGGGAGGGAGTTCTCCATCACTATTTTTGTATTTACATTGCCTTAGGGAAAACATCACTTGAAGTTTATTATTGATTTGTTTTATTTAATTTCTATGATGGTGAGTTATTTCTAGGTAATATCCAAGGTTACACATTTACTAGCAATGGTAGTGATACCTGAAGTTCCTTCTGATGACATGGTAGACAGATCAAAAAGGGAATGGAACAGATGATTAGACAGGTAAGTGCTGGAATGGATTGCACAGGAAAGAATGGCTCAGTGGGTAAATGATAATGATTGACGTTGGCATCTTAGAAAGTTTACTTTTCCCTGTCTGAATTCTGAGCCAATTATGAAATAAGACAAAAGAGTGAACCTTGATTGCTGACCAAGGGCAGACCAGAGGACTTCGTGGAAATAAATTCCTGAATGAATAATGCTATCCTAGTTATAGACACTGCTTTATGGGAGGCAAGGGTCTCACCAAGGGATGTAGGGAGAAAACTTTCCTTTACTAGAGCAAAGGAAGTGCAAGATCAGACAGTACATTTCTAACAACAGAGAAGGATAATCAAATACAGCTTTTGTTTTTGAACTCATCTGCTCAGCCACATCACTCTGCCTCACTTGGGGAAGAACAGTGACTCCTGGAGAGGGAAAAGGTGATGACTGGAAAGAGAACTAGTGGATGACAGACAGACAAACCCTTCAAACAGTAGGAAACTCTAGGAGGGAAGACGTACCCCACCTGAAAATCAGTTTTTAAGGGAGGAAAAACCCCGATGGCCACATTAGCCATTTCTAATTACTAAGAAGTATTTTAAAAGCTCAATGGTGTGTTATCACTTAAGTACCTAATTCCAATAAGCTCAGTATAATATTCAGTTATGTACTACAATGATGAAAAAAGAAATTCATAGTATTTCAATTTTTTAACCATATATAAAAAGCTTTACCTAGAATAATGATGGCTTTTACCTAGACATAAATGTACATAGAAACTGGCTACTGTTGGTAATAGACTCGAAATACTTCAGAACTTACTTAATAGCTAAATTTCCCTAAGTCTCATCATTTAGTCATAAACACACAAGTAAGGTAACTTGTCCTTTAGATTTTATAATAACAGCTATCTCTCCTGCCAGCTGATAGGAAATTAATGTTTTTCATTATTCAAGAAGTCAGCTACACCAACAAGGCAAAACCATTAGGTTTTTAATATCCTTGTCTATCGATCATTCTTTATAGGTGGACAAATTCAGCATTGGTCTTAGAGTTATGGTAGAGGCTGTTAGGAAACTAACAACATGACAAAGATTTAATAATACTGAATGAATTATGAGTCAATCTCCATGAGCATTTTAGGATGAATTCTGGCTGGGAGCTATTACTTTCAATATGGTTATTTTCAAATTCAAAATTGAAAACACATCTTGTTAATAACCAAACATAATTATCATTTGCATTATTCTTCTGCTGTTTAAAAAAATCTGCATGCAATGTAAACATAATTTGGCTAGAGACAAAAGCAATACTGATATTAGAAAGGACTTGGTTATAAGAATATACCTATTATGTGTGGTGCCCCAATTTTGTTTCTCCCTACAATTATTAGGCTTTTTTCCTCTTAGATGAGGTCAAACTTCCAGATGGGGCAAATGAAAAAGATGACTAGGAGGTTTAATTTGATCGCTGTGCAAGCTATGAAGCACTGATGGGAGAAGTAATTAACAGCATTGCTGTCTGTCGAAAGGGAGTTACACACTCCTTCGCTCCAACACCCACCCGTGAGGAAGACCACTAGCCTGAAAAGAAAATAATGCAGCCAAAGAAAGGTTACTTGTAATGCTGGTAATTAATAGCTAATTTTAATATCTTAAAAACTAATCGCTGTCAAATCAAGACTATCTACCTCTCAGAGTTTCTGAAACAACCAAATCCAGCTGAATTTAAAGAGCACTTACGTTAAAGCAAAGGTTGCCAGCACTCCATATATTTGATACATAATTTTAAGTGTTTTATGATGGTTTTAGTCCAATACATGCAATTTACCCTATCAATGACTACAATTCCACTCCTTCTTTGGCTTTATGAACTCCCTATTTGGCTCTTTTTACTTCCCAATTATTTATAAAGGCAACCAATATTTATTGAACACTGACAGTTGCAGACAGTGTGCAGGTTGCTGGGGTTACAAAGATGAATAAGAGCCATTCCCCACCCTCAGGTAGTAAAAATAGTCCTCAGACTAGTATCATTAAATCCCTAACACCTAAGTGAGAATTAGTTTTATCGATCCCTTCCTGCAAGAGATACTGAGGGATAAAAAGGCAGTTGGAAAATGATTGTCCTCTAGATTTGAAAGGACAGTGAGAGGCATAATTTTGAAATGGGAACTTAGAGTTTAGAGTTTGCTTCTAATAGTAATGTATGCCTTAACTTGGAGTTATCAGTTCCTTTCAGTGTTATTAGCAATGCATCCCAAACACACGAAATAAACAGTATTAATAAATAAAATTAATAAATAATAAAATCCATTATTAACATTCAGTTTTGTATCTAATAGAGAGAAACTGTTTCCACAGCCACATTTTAATTATCAGTGAAGACTGAATCAGAGTATAGTGAAGAAAGTTCTTGGTGCACAAGTGGAAAGGTCTTGTATTTCAGTCTTAACTCTGTTATTTACTACTGGATATTTACAACCAAATCACTAGTTCCTTGTCTATGAGGTGAGAAAAAAAAGGTTACATGCAAAACATAATGTACAGTGTCTGGCTCACAATGGGTGTCCATCCTCCTCATAATGTGTGAACAGGTGTTCTAGTAGTAAGGTCTAAGGACTCACAGTTATGTGCACCACATACATAGTAATCTAGTAGGATGAAGTCCCCAGAACTGGAGTATACAGACATTTGTGAGATGTCATATGGGTGCTTGGAATCGAACCTGGATCCTCCAAAGAAGCAGTAAGTGCACTTATCAGCTGAACCATCTCTCCAGCCAACATCTGGGAACTCTTAGAGGTCTCTAATAATACCTCCTTAGCGAATCCATAGGGTCCAATTTATTTTAGAACAGTACTGAAATATTAGTTTCCATTTCTCTCATCCTGTTAAAAATTTATGGTATGGTGGGATACCACGAGACAAAAAAAGCAGAAATAGATATTTCTTTAATAAAATGTCTTCTATTAAACCACATATCCAAGAAACTTGCACAAATAAAATATTTCTCTTCTCATTGTTGTCTTTCATTTTTCTTTATAAATTTGGAATTTTATGCCAAACATATTTGATGTTAACATATACTGCGTAAATTAATATATTTAACACATCTTGGTTTTGATATCTAATATATAAGATAGTCATAAATATATCTAGTAATTTTTAAGGAAATATTTTGAAGTTTCAGAACCTTTGAAAATTATTCCAATTCTTAATTTGTCCTCAAACCTAATTTTAGGTCTTTGTTTTCTTATATTTACCTCTACGCTTCCCATGATAAGTATCAGCTGATTTAAAGTTTAGCCCACTTGAAGTTTGCTTGTCATATTTTGGCAGAAATGTGAATATGCCAGAAAGCAACCAAAATGTCAGCAAAAGGAGAACCAAAGAGCTCTGAAATTCTACCAGCAGTGAGTCTGCTCTGAATAACTGCTAACTAAATAGTGAAATAATATCATATAGAGTGCTTTCAAAGTGTCATTGAGGTATTAGATTTATTTAAATATACTAAAACACACTCCTTTAGTGTCTAGATATGAAAAGTCTAACATATGGGTACAGCTGTACAACTATAACTGTAGCCCAGAAAGTCTTCTTTCCTTTTCTAATGAACATTTTCCCAGCCCCATCTACTGACAATCATTAATTTGATTTATGTCCTTGTAGAGGTTCATTTTCTAGAATGGCATATACATAGGATCAATGTGTAGCTTTCTGAATGTAGTTTGCTTCTCTAACAATAAGTATTTGAGATTCAGCCATGTTATTACAGATTTTTTAAGTTCCCTCTTTTGTATTGGTGAGTTGTATTCCATAATATGTACACAAGGAACAGAGTTTATGCATCTATTCAAAATGGATAAGCATTTGAATTGCTTCCACTCTGGAGAGATTTTTTTAATTAGGTATTTTCTTCATTTACATTTCCAATGCTATCCCAAAAGTCCCCCATACCTCCCCCCACTCCCCTACCCACCCACTCCCACTTCTTGGCCCTAGCATTCCCCTGTACTGGGGCATATAAAGTTTGCAAGACCAATGGGCCTTTCTTTCCACTGATGGCCGACTAGGCCATCTTCTGATACATATGCAGCTAGAGACATGAGCTCTGGGGGTAGTGGTTAGTTCATATTGTTGTTCCATCTATAGGATTGCAGACCCCTTTAGCTCCTTGGGGGAGCTCCTCCATTGGGGGCCCTGTGATCCATCCAATAGCTGACTGTGAACATCCACTTCTGTGTTTGCTAGGCCCTGGCATAGCCTCACAAGAAACCATACTAGACCTAAAAAGGGAAGTAGACACAATAAAGAAAACCCAAAGTGAGGCAACGCTGGAGACAGAAACCCTAGGAAAGAAATCTGCAACCATAGATGCGAACATCTGCAACAGAATACAAGAGATGGAAGAGAGAATCTCAGGTGCAGAAGATTCCATAGAGAACATCAGCACAACAATCAAAGAAAATGCAAAATGCAAATAGATCCTAACTCAAAACCTCCAGGAAATCCAGGACACAATGAGAAGACCAAACCTATGGCTAATAGGAGTAGATGAGAATGGAGAGATTTTCAATTGTAAATTTCTACAAGGATGCCAACTCTTTTCTAAAGTGGCCATGACAGTGGCTTTTCCATTGGATAGGTCTCTCTCTCTCACTTACCATCTCTCTTTCCCTCTCCCTTTTATTCTTTCCCTCTCACTTTTTGATAGTGTCTTCTTCTATAACCCAGGCTAGACTCAAACTCAGCATACCCTTGCTTCAAACCCCTGAGTGCTGAAAATGTGGGCCTGTTACAATATGCTCAGCTCTTTTGCTACTCATATTAAATGTAATTCTGAGAAATGGAGTTTTAAAAAGCATTAATTCTTGCAGTTTTCAGGATTTGTTCATTATAGAAGTGTTATTTGTATTTAATAGCCATTAAAAGAGATGAGTTTATGCATACTGAGGAGTTTATGCTATAGTAGCAAAATCCATAAACTTCTGAGGGTTCATTTGTCTGTCATCTATCACGAACATAAAACAAAGATGGGGAAAACACTTCCTTTTTCTCCTAACACTGAGGGCAATTCTTTCTTATTTAAAAGCATGAACTTAGCAACACAGTCTTATGTATGGTTTTCAATAAAATACTAGTGAGCCAATCAGAATCAGGACACACTTAATAGAATTGTAATTTCTTTCACACTAGCAGCCATGCAACACAAAGACAGTTGTTTCCAGGCTGAGAAACCTAAGACATGAGAGAAAAAGTAAACATTTTAACAGTATTTTTTTTTCTATCTGTAGCTACAGATGTGCATTCTTTATAAGCTTTTAAAAATTTTTATTTATTTATTTATTTATTTATTTATTTATTTATTTATTTATTTTGGTTTTTCGAGACAGGGTTTCTCTGTGTAGCCCTGGCTTTCCTGGAACTCACTTTGTAGACCAGGCTGGCCTCGAACTCAGAAATCTGCCTGCCTCTGCTTCCCAAGTGCTGGGATTAAAGGAGTGTGCCACCACTGCCAGGCTCTTTATAAGCTATTATAGGAAAGGTACTCAACTCAAAAGCCACCTACAATTGCAGGTAGCTCATTCACACAATTGTAATGAATGCCTGGGTTAGAATTTGGAAGGAAAGAGGACAAATAACAGTCAATGACATGGCTCTTTTGGTTAGTGATGGTTGTGTGACTTCACAATCTCTGAGCAAGTATCCTGCTTATGACAGAAACTCTCGACGCAGGAATAAAGTTCTAATTACTTGGTTACTAAGATATCAGAACTCAATTGAATATGTTAGGTATGTTGAGCTTTGAGAATATTTGTATAGGTGTATTCCTGCTTTTAAAACTTGGTTTAAGTCTTTCCTGTTTGCTTTGGCAAATGTAGCTGGATCTTTTCAAAATTCTAAAAGCTCCGAAACTGATTATTCTTTTTTTTTTAAATTAGGTATTTTCTTCATTTACATTTCCAATGCTACCCTAAAAGTCCCCCTATCCCCCCCCACACACACACACTCCCACTTCTTGGCCCTGGCATTCCCCTGTACTGGTGCATATAAAGTTTGCAAGTCCAATGGGTCTCTCTTTCCAGTGATGGCCGACTAGGCCATCTTTTGATACATATACAGCTAGAGTCAAGAGCTCCAGGGGGACACTGATTATTCTTAAGATACAGTTAAGTTTTGAGAGGTTTGAGGCTAGACTTCGATGGCTATCCTCATCTATTTTATATAGTGTCTATTTTATACAGTGACTTTTTCAGTTTATTTAAGGTGACAGAGGAAACCAGGGAGGTTTTCATAACCCCTAGGACTACAGGCAAAATCTAAAAGTATCTTAAGTTGGTTTTGATACTTTTCATCTCTCTCTCCCTCTCTCTTTGTGTGTGTGTTTGTGTGTGTGTTTGTGTTTGTGTCTGTGGTGTATCTGTTTCTCTTTTTCTCACTACTCTGTCTTTCCTCTGCCTTTGTTTTCTCTCTATCTCTGTCTGTCTCTGTCTCTCTGTCTCTCTGTCTCTCTGTCTCTCTCTCTCTCTCTGTGTGTGTGTGTGTGTGTGGTGTGTGGTCTGTCTGTCTGTCCTGTCTTGTCTCTGTTTCTCTCTCACACTACTCTGTCTCTCTGTGTGTTTCCTCTCTCTGTCTCTGTCTCTGTCACTTTCTCTCTCTGTTCTGTCTCTCTCTGTGTCTCTGTCTGTCTGACCTGTTAAGTGTCTTGACATAGATCACTTTCAATTTACCTGTGTTTGTGATTCATTCATCTTCTTGAATCGAAAGTATGTCTCTTGTCAAATTTGGGAAGTTGTCAACCATGATTTTTTGCATCCCTTCAAATCCACTCCCTTCCTATTCTCCTGAGGCTCTGCTAATGCAAAGATTGGATCTTTTGTTGTTGTTCCACAGGCTGAGAAATCTCTTTCTTAATTTTATTTCATCTAATATCTGTATAGTTTAGATTGGATAATATGTGATAATTTATCCTCACGCTCACTAATTATATCCTTTGCCTTCTCCATTCTATTATTGTTTTGATTCAGTTATTGACTTCCTTGTAGAAGACAAGAATTTTGTGGGCTCAGGCATGGGTTAGATTTCTCTTTGCAGTGTTACTCACCTTTCCAGTTGTCTCCTGCCAATGAGAGGAATTATGGTATGCAATCATAAAATGACTTTCTGAGACAGGCTTGTGGAGGTAATACTTCTTTTGCCAGTCTGCTACCCATGGATTTCTCAGTGGGCAAGCAAAGTTCCCAGTTGCCAACAGGACTGAACCCTATAATGTAATTGAGGAAATGATTGCACCCTTTTCCAAGAGTGTGCTTCATCTAAGGAAATAATTGGAAGGCATGGAACCAAGATATATTTATCCGACTTAACTGAACCAATTCGTACTTTCTGAAGTATACTTTATTGAAAAATAATCTTTAAAATGAGCAATTTTATAGCTAACATTCCAGTGGTTGAATAATTTCCCATGTCTAAATGTTGGAGAATGAATTAAACTTGTCTCTCTTGAGAATTTAATAAAAGAAAATTGTATCGTTTCTTCTTGCTTCTGAACAAGAAGAGCCTTTTTCCTGAAACCTTCTAAGGTCAATTCTTATGTCTATGACTATTTATTGATATTCCGTAAAATCTTGAGTGAGTTGTTGTGGTGGCTAGTTTTATGTCAACTTGATACAAGCTAGAGCAGTCTGAGAGGAGGAAGCCTCAATTGAGAAAATGCCTCCATAAGACTGGGCTATATGTAGACAAGTCTGCAAGGCATTTTCTTAATAAGTGATTGATATGGGAAGGTCCAGCCCATTTTGGGTGGTCTACCCCTGTGCTGAGAAGGCATGCTGAGAAAGCCATGAAGAGCAAGGCAGTAATGGTAATCAGCACCCCTCCATGGCCTCTGCATCATTCCCTGCTTCAAGGACCTTGCCCTGTTTGAGTTCTTGTCCTGACTTTTTTTAATGATGGACTATGATGTGGAAGTGTAAGCTGAATAAACCTCTTTACTCCCCAACTTGCTTTTGGTCATGATGTTTCATCGCAGCACTGGTAATCCCAATTAAAGACAGTTTCATACCCATCACACAATGGGGGCATCAGCAAAAGGGACTACGATGATGACCCTTTTGGCTCCACCCTACAAGTGGGTTAGGCCTTTATCATGCTTATGTAGACACTAGTAAACTCTAAAATATACTCGGTACCAGCATCACGATATTAGATGTTAGTGGGATCTCGTTCCTGAAAAATATGGAGATGATCTTCTCATTAATAACAAGTTCCCTTGCTGGGCAATGGTGGCCCATGCCTTTGATCCCAGCACTTGGGAGGCAGAAGCAGGCAGATTTCTGAGTTTGAGGACAGCCTGGTCTACAGAGACACTCTGTCTAAAAACAAAACAAAACAAAACAAAACAAACAAACAAACAAACAAACAAAACAAGTTCCCCATTCTCAGCCTTGAGTATGTCATGGGATTTGCTATGGGTAAACTCATATTGGAACATGTAGATGAGGTGAATGAATGGGTCATTGATACCAGCAGCATCTATTTGCCATAGTTGAAAGCAGCAGTGGTGGCCAGTTGCACAATATAGTTGATCCTCTCTTGGCTATGACATTCAACATTGTGCCTCAGAGTCAAGGGAGACACTGTAAGACATACTTTGACTGTTTCTGGAATGGAGAGTAGAGAGAGCCCAGTTGTTAGATTTTCAAAGCAGGTCTTGTTATATATACCATACAGGTCTGTTTTGGTGTCTTTGCTTTCTGTTGCTGTGATAAACGCCACAATGAGAAGTAACTTAGAAAGAGAGGGTTTATTTTGCTTGCATGTCAGATCACAGTCAATTGCTGAGAAGTCAGAGCAAGAACAGCAGAAAAGCTACCTAGCCATTTTGGAATTTTTTTTTACTCATTATTACAATTCAAAAATAATTCTATATACATCTAACATTTGAATATAAAAATAACAAGGTACTGGTGAATATATACATAAAATCCCATGATGATATGAACTTTCCAGTATTAACTTAAAAGCAGAATCTATAAAGGAAAATGCTAGACTATATAAAATTTTCATATAATTAAAATTAAAGAACAAACAATTAATTTTATATGTGTGTATGCTTAGAAAGGCAAAACCACAGACTAACGAAAAGGGAAAATTGAAAAATAGAAAGCAAACCTAGAAGAGTCAGGCATAGTGATGCATGCCTATAAATTCAGCACTCAAACGGCTGAGGGAGAATTTTGAATTAATGGGTAGCCTGGGCTAAGCAGTGAGACTTGCTTGTAAATAAATGTAAAGGTGTGCAGAAGGTAAGCTGTGTGGTAGAGCACTTCCTGTCATGACCAGAGCCCTGGAGCTGTTTTCTGCAACTGTGTTTTCAAAGCTTAGCATGTTTTCAAACTAAAATGTTGGAGGAAAATGACATTGAAAAAGAGATCATTATTGGGCATTGAGGCAAATAATCTAAGTATTCTGAAGTCATAAGGTTCAAGAATTTGAACAAGCTAGGGTGTTGAAGCTCAGCCTGGCTCACATACTGAGATCCTGTCTCAAAACTAAGGAGCAGAAGAAAAGAGAGGAGGAAAGGATGAATGTAGAGGACAAAGGAAGAGAATGATAGGAGAAGAGAAGAGGGTAAAATAGGAAATATCAATTAATCAAAATTTAAAATGACAAAACAGGGTGTATGTATTGCTGGAGCACAATCTGGATTCTTTTTAAATGCCTTATGGCAATCCCTTGGCAGATGTAGAATAAAATTATGCTCCTATCTAGTATCTGCCTTCATACCTTGGCACATAGATTACTCTAGGCTAGATCATGTGGTACAAAGTTTGCTCATTTCCTTAAACGCTTTTACAAGTCAGTAAAGCCTTTGATTCTTCAGATTTGAAGGGCTCTCTCTCTCTCTCTCTCTCTCTCTCTCTCTCTCTCTCTCTCTCTCTCTCTCTCTCTCTCTCCCCACTGCCCCATCATGCTGCCTATGATATGATCCTGAATCTCTCCTAAAGTCTTCCCACTTCAAGTCTTGTTCATGCCTGTCAATGATGGTGAGGCCCTCCCTCCTAATAAATCTCATTCTAAAAAGCAATTTTTATATCAGCTGCTTTCTAAAATCCTGTTCTCTCCGTCTCTTTTTAAATATACCATCCTCACAATTCCCCTAGTCTCTGTCTTCTTATCTTCCTAATCATAAAATGTATATTAAAAAAGAGACACTAACTTATTTTTTGTTTGAGTTCCACATGACTTGCTTGGCTCTATTCTTCCTATTAATCAAATATTTATCAAGCACCACTAGCTGTTACATAGCTAACTTGTATTTTTGTGTATGCACAGGCAGGGCAGGAGATAGAGCCTAGACTTTCACATAGTAGGTTAGCTCAAAGGCAACACTGAGCTCGATTCCCTACTCTACTGTGTCATTGTAGTTTGTTCTGCTTTTCTTTTGAGCTAGGGTCTCATTATGTAGCCCATGTTGGTCTGGAACTCTTGATACTCCTGTCTTTGCCTCCTGAATATTGGATATGGAGGCATATGACACCACCACTGGATATATTGTTTTGTTTTAAAGTAGTTTTAAGATCATATGCAGCTCAGGAGGCAAGGTGAGTGGAGCACCTGAAAAGAACTGAGGATCCTTTCGCGTTTCTTGCCAGTAGAATATCAAATGACTTTGTGACAAATGTCAGCATGCATGATGTGAATTAACTAATGGCTGTAGCTGACTCCATTTGTGATGAGGGCCCAGAAGTCGGTTTAACAAAACAAGAGTAGATGTGGAGATGCTTTATGGCTTTATGATAATTTTTTTCGGGGATTATTTTGATGTTATTATAGAAACTTTGGAAATGGTCATTCAATCCCTGGTGTCTACATAATTCAAAGAGATATGCTTCTGCCTCTGTTATTTCTTAGTTGAATATAGAAAGTCTCATTGTTTGAAGTTTTCTTTTTCTTTTTCTTTTTTTTTAATTCGGGATGCCCTTGAAATATTTTTCTGTCCACCTTGCTTATTATTTTCTCTCTGAAAATCACTATACAAACTTTCATCCATCCTTGTCATTTAACTTGCCAAGATTCTATCTTGCCATTTCAAGATATTCGGGGTGGGTGGGTGGGTGGGAGCAATAACAGAAGACACTAATGAAAGAAACTTCAAAGCCGCTCAAGCCCTTCATAGTCATGGATGATTGATAATCAGGAAACATGCTGTTACAAGTTTTAGTGCTTTTGTCTAATCTTAACCTAGTGGCAGGGCTGTGTTTCTGTTGTTATCATTGGAAGTGGGCACATGATTTAATAAAGTCATTGTGTCAATGTAGAAATTTAGCCCAGAAGCAGAACAGTTGCCTCCCATGCAAAAGGCACTGAGTTCAATGCGCAGGGCTTAAAAGTATAAGAAATAGCTCTACAAAGCTATTGTGAAAACAGCAGTCCTCTTTCTCCACCCCTATCTCTACCAAAAGAAATCCTACTTTTAATCTTTTAATTAAATATTTTGCATATGTCTCTGTGTGGTATGTATGCACTCATACTTGTGTGTGAGTACACATATGTATGGGGGAGTTTTACACACACACACACACACACACACACACACACACACACACACACGCACACGAAAGCTAGAGGTTGACATTGGGAGTCTTCGTAAATCACCCTCTTCCTCATTATCTGAGGCAGTGTTTCTCAACTAAATAACTTTCCAGCTTTGTATTTCTTAGGTACTTAATAATGGCTGTTGCTGAAATGTGCTAAGTATTAGTACTAAGTAAATAATACATTCTTCATCTATCTTTTAACTATGTCACTCATTCAGAAAAAAAAAAAGTAGTTGAGTTAATTTGCTTTCCTGCTTTGCACATTTTTATCCTTTGTTCTTATTTAGTATTCTATCTATGCTTTAATATTTTTATTTTACAAAAGATTTTTTTTTGTTTTCTATTTTTTCAAATACCACCATGGTATTATTTTACAGTCCCAATATCTTATCTAATGTCACTAAAGTTATTGATTATAGTTATAATTATTCTCTCTGCATGTGACAGAGAAAAGCCATTGCCCTCTAATATCTGGAAAAGTGTAAATGGTTAGGCAGCAGGTAGCAAGGATTGATTTTTCATACTGAAAATCTGGCAAAACTGTTAAATGTAGAAGTGTTACCTAGGGTATTTTATAACTCAAATTCCATGCTGATGGCTGGGCCTGCAGTGGTAGAGGAAATGACTTTAAATATTAATAATTTTGGGCTTTGGAGGTGGCTCAGTAGATAAGTGCTTGCTATATAAGCATGGTTTTGGATATGCAGCACTCACATAGAAACCAGTTGAGCATGGCAACCCACCTGTAATTCCAGCACCCAGGATGCAGAGACACAGGATTTCTGGAGTGAGCTGGCTAGCTAGACTAGTTGCCAGTGGTACACTTTGGGTTTAACAGAGATAATGTGCTTCAAAAACTAAAGTATCAACTTTGGGTCTCCACACACACTTGTACATGGACTCACACACATATACATCCCCACACTCCCGTGTAGAAATTCCCTCCATTACATTCTGGAGGGAAATTCCTTAAGACCCAGGAAGTTCTAAAAGGAGGTTCCTTAAGACTTAAGAAGTTATCAGTTCACAAACCTCATGAAGTCCCTGAAGCTTACCAATTTCACAAATCCTCTGTTTTCTCAATATTATATAAGCAGTAAGGTCTACCATAGAGGAAAAACCATAATCTATAGAAGTATGTACAAGTCTTACAGAAAGCTTTTGTGAGTCACATCTCATGCTTGGGTACTGTGCTACCTTCGAGTTATCCATGTTCCTTTAAGTAACCTCTCACCTTTACTCCTATATGTAACCACAGTAAAATCATTTGTTTATCATAGTGAACTTTGATGTCATCATTGCTTTGATCTGACTGCAGTGAGTAGTTGGACTGTAATACAACACACACACACACACACACACAGAGAGAGAGAGAGAGAGAGAGAGAGAGAGAGAGAGAGAGAGAGAGAGAGAATATGCATACAAGTATGTACACATATACCATATACACAAATTTATAATGTTGGTACGTTTTATTTTGTTTTGTTTTTAGATAATGAGTTGTTTTTGGAAGTGAGGCTGCTTTCCAGAGATTGCTAAAGGAAGGAATGCTTTCCTTGTGGCTTTAAATCTAATTTTACTGAAGTTCCCATAAGAGCTTGCAAGGTTTATACACACCAATTTCTTTTAAAATAGTATTTGGCTAGGCAATGGTGATAATCTGAAAGAGAGTGTTAACAAGAGAAAATTTTGACCTTAGGCAAAAATGCAAGAAAAGAAAATTTCTTCTCACTTGAACCTACTTTTAGGTGACTTCCTGGTATCAACTATTCAGATGAGATAGAAAGGGTCAGGAGAAAACATTTGTAACAACAAATAAAACACAAGGGAAGTAATTAAAAGCTGGGACTGGAGAAAAACCTTTGTATGTTTTTCCTTTCTCATGGAACTGGCCAGAAGTGTTGAGAATAGAAGTTTAGCAGGGTATAGAGTTGCCAAAGAAAGCCTTCTGGGACACTATTAATGATATTCTGTTATGCTTGTAGACAGGAGCCTAGTGTAACTGTCCTCTGAAAAGCTCGACCTAGAAGCTGACTGAAACAGATATAGAAACCCACAGCTAAATACTGGATGGAAGTCTGGGACCCTTATGGAAGAGTTGGGGGAAGGATTGAAGGCTCTAAAGGGGACAGGAATCCCACAGAAAGACCTACAGTGTCAACTAACCTAGACCCCTGGAAGTTCTCAGAGACTGAGCCACCAACCAAAGAGAATACATGGACTGGTCCAATGCTCCAGCACATATATAGCAGAGGGCTGACTAGCCTGGCCTGAGTGGGAGAGGATGCATATAGTCCTGCAGAGACATGAAGCACTAAGGTGGGGGGATACCATTGTGGGAGCTCACCCACACAGAGGAGGAAAGGAGGGGGAATGGAGGTAGGGACTCTGTGAGGAGGGAACAGGAGGGGGTAACGTTGTGATATAAAAAGGAAGAAAGAAAGAAGGAAAGAAAGAAAGAAAGAAAGGAAGGAAGGAAGGAAGGAAGGAAGAAAGAAAGAAAGAAAGAAAGAAAGAAAGAAAGAAAGAAAGAAAGAAAGAAAGAAAGAAAGAAAGAAAGAAAATGAAAGAAAGCCTTCTGAGTAGGATGGAAGTCCAGAGGTTACTTTTGTGTGAATAAGTAAAGGAGTGAAAATAAGAAAGACTAGACTTTGTCCCAAAAGAGGAACAAAGAAAATTTAGAAATCAATGAAGAAGTGAAAGGACATTAAAATAATAAGAAAGAAACAAACAATGCGCTACTGCCCTGGAGTCCCCTGCAGAGGACCCAGAAACTGATTCTAAAAGGTGAGGAAATGGTCAAGCTTCTTCTTTGGCAGTAGTAAAAGCAAAGGGTATAATATCTACACATGGGCCATATCTGGCATCTTTTTTTTAAATTAGGTATTTCTTCCATTTACATTTCCAATATTATCCCAAAAGTCCCCCACACTCTCCCCCACCCACTCCCCAACCCACCCACTCCCACTTCTTAGCCCTGGAGTTCCCCTGTACTGAGGCAGATAAAGTTTGCAAGACCAAGGAGCCTCTCTTCCCAGTGATGGCTGACTAGGCCATCTTCTGCTACATATGCAGCTAGAGACACAAGCTCTGGGGGTACTGGTTAGTTCATATTGTTGTTCCACCTATAGGGTTGCAGATCCCTTTAGCTCCTTGGGTACTTTCTCTAGCTCCTCCATTGGGGGCCCTGTGATCCATCCAATAGCTGACTGTGAACATCCACTTCTGTGTTTGCTAGGCCCCGGCATAACCTCACAAGAGACAGCTATATCTGGGTCCTTTCAGCAAAATCTTGCTAGTGTATGCAATGGTATCAGTGTTTGGAAGCTGATTATGGGATGGATCCCCGGATATGGCAGTCTCTAGAGGATCCATCCTTTCATCTCAGCTCCAAACTTTGTCTCTGTAACTCCTTCCATGGGTGTTTTGTTACAAATTCTAAGAAGGGGCAAAGTGTCTACACTTTGGTCTTCATTCTTCTTGAGTTTCATGTGTTTTGCAAATTGTATCTTATATCTTGGGTATTCTAAGTTTCTGGGCTAATATCCACTTATCAGTGAGTACATATTGTGTGAGTTCTTTTGTGATTGGGTTACCTCACTCAGGATGATGCCCTCTAGGTCCATCCATTTGCCTAGGAATTTCATCAATTCATTCTTTTTAATAGCTGAGTAGTACTCCATTGTGTAAATGTACCACTTTTTCTGTATCCATTCCTCTGTTGAGGGGCATCTGGGTTCTTTCCAGCTTCTGGCTATTATAAATAAGGCTACTATGAACATAGTGGAGCATGTGTCCTTCTTACCAGTTGGAACATCTTCTGAATATATGCCCAGGACAGGTATTGCGGGATATTCCGGTAGTACTGTGTCCAATTTTCTGAGGAACCCCCAGACTGATTCCAGAGTGGTTATACAAGCTTGCAATCCCATCAACATTGGAGGAGTATTCCTCTTTCTCCACATCCTCACCAGCATCTGCTGTCACCTGAATTTTTTATCTTAGTCATTCTGACTGGTGTGAGGTGGAATCTTAGGGTTGTTTTGATTTGCATTTCCCTGATGATTAAGGATGCTGAACATTTTTTTTCAGGTGCTTCTCAGTCATTCGGTATTCCTCAGGTGAGAATTCTTTGTTTAGCTCTGAGCCCCATTTTTTAATGGGGTTATTTGATTTTCTGTAGTCCACCTTCTTTAGTTCTTTATAGATATTGGATATTAGTCCCCTATCTGATTTAGGATAGGTAAAGATCCTTTCCCAATCTGTTGGTGGCCTTTTTGTCTTATTGATGGTGTCTCTTTGCCTTACAGAAACTTTGCAATTTTATGAGGTCCCATTTGTTGATTCTTGATCTTACAGCACAAGCCATTGCTGTTCTATTTAGAAATTTTTCCCCTATGCCCGTATCTTTGAGGCTTTTCATCTTTTGTCGGACATTTTCCAACACAATCAGAGAGGGAAAAGTCAACAAATTCTAGAAGAACATAATATGTTCTGATATATTTTATTACACATTTCTGTTTATATAATTTCAATTTTAAATCAGCTTTCTATTATACATATACATATGCACACATATATGTCTATGTTTATTTTGAATTTTTTTCTCTTAATAGTACACTCATGTTTTTAGGGGTTCAGTTGATATGTTATAACCTTTATTTAGCTAGTTAGAAAAAGCTCTTATGACTGTTATTCTTGACTCCAATCCGAATACCCATTTATCTACTCATTTTCATACTCATATACTTTCTATAAAATTGATACTTTATGCTTTCTTATCCCTTACCTCACCCTTCCCTTCACTTCACTACTGTAAAGTACTAAGTTCCTCTCACCAGTACCCCCAGTGCTCCTGTCTCTAGCTGCATATGTAGCAGAAGAGGGCCTAGTCGGCCATCATTAGGAAGAGAGGCCCCTTAGCATTACAAACTTTATATGCCTCAGTACAGGGGAATGCCAGGGCCAAGAAGTGGGAGTGGGTGGGTAGGGGAGCAGGGAATGGGGACTTTCGGGATAGCATTTGAAATGTATATAAAGAAAATGTCTAATTAAAAAAAGAAAGAAAGAAATTCTGTGTCAATCCTTACCAAAAACAAGGAACACTATCTTCTGTTGCAGAACACGGGGCTTATGTCAAGCAATCATGGCTGCTATGGCAGTCAACTTTCCCCTGTCTACTTTGGCTTGTCTATTGTTATTATTGTTCAGCTCATGTTTATGAAGTGGTGTTGATAAGACTTTATGGGTATGGCTCCTGATATTGCTAGGAGACACAATATTATAGCAAACTCACTGATTCTCTGACCCTTAGAATCCTCCAATCCCTTGCCTTTTCACAATGTTTCCTGAGCTGTAAGTGCAGGATTTATTTTGTAGACGTTTCCTTTGGGACTGGACTCCATAACTCTGCATTTTTCATTGCTTATGGTTTTCTATCACAATCTCTGTTGCAAAGAGAAGTTTCCTTGGTGAGGGATGAGGACTATGCTTACCTGTGGACAAAAAGACAAATATGGAGAATGTAGTTACAGACTGTGCTGGTTTCTTAATGCAACAGTTTCAGGTTCTCATACAAGAACCATGACTTCATTGGGTAGTTGGAGACTTTTCTGGTACCAGGCATGATTCCTTCCTTGCTAAGCTGATCCTAAGTCCAATTAGAGAGCTGTTGTTTATTGCCAAGGTATGTGTGCCACTATGGTACCCTTAGAGTTGTCATGCCATGCTGGTCATTGGTGCAGTTTGTAGGTGCCATATATGTCTGGGGAGGGATTTTGATTACTACCTTCTTTGGAAGATTGCATGGCATCCTCTTGTACCATGAAGCTAGTTCCCAGTGCAGGGAGGCTTTCAGTCAGTTCCAACTCAGGGGCTTCTGAGTCCTGTGTATGAAGTACATGATGTCTTCAGAAATACGACTTACAAAAGAGGGTTACTCATGTTTGGTGTTGGAGGGTTTTTTGTTGTTGTTGTTTTGTTTTGTTTTTTGTTTTTAATGTGGTCTTTGGATCCTGGAGGTAAGCATTATCAGCCCAGATAATTTTCATTTAAACTACTTGTGTCTATTTATAGAGACACATGTGTGTATTATAAGTTTCTTTTAGGTAAAGAGTGAATAGTATAATTCCTCATGACTTTCAGACATCCTTACTGTTACTTACCCTCAGCTCTCCTTCTTCTGTATTTATCTTTCACTCCTCCATAAATACAGCTCTCTCCCTTTTGTCACATTTCCCTATTCAGATCACACTTACCCTTCCATTCCCCTCTCTGAAGTTCCCCCACTCTTACACAGTCAGTGTACCTCTATTACTTTTCTGGTTTCTGAGGTTACTCCAGAACGTGTACTCACATCTGAAGATTTGCAGCTAGGAGTCTCTGATGAGGGAGAACATGAGATATTTTTCTCTCTGGATATGGGTTACCTCACTAAGTATGATCTTTTCTACTCAATGACATCCTTTGGATGAACTATGTGTCGTTGAAGAAATCAAGGAGGAAGGTAAACAATTACAATAATAAAGTTAAAATTGACATACAGGTTACTAGAACCGCTAGAGAACAGCATGGCCATCCTAAAAGGAAAATGTATACTTATTAGTGCTCATATAAGTAATCAGAGTTTTACTATCCTTATTTGCTCCTGATTTAAGAAAACCCTCACCCAACTAGAAAATATTTGGATCTAATAAATATGTTCAGTAATGTTTTAGGATGAGAAATCCGTATGTAAAAACCAGTAGCTTCTGGGACTCTCGTTGCAGATACTTTCAATAAAAGCACTTGGCAGGTAGAGGCAGGCAGCCCTCTGAGTTTGAGGCCAGCCTTCTGGTCTACAGAGTGAGTTACCGAATAGCCAGAGCTACAAAGAGAAACTCTGTCTCAAAAAAAGCACAACATAAAAACAGTATTAACAAACTTAATGAGAAAGAAATAATCATATTTACAATTTCTCCAAGTTCTGGAAATAAACCTAACCAAATATGTGAAAGGCCTCTGCAAAGAAAATGTTGAGATATTAAAAAAAAGACATTGATGAAGATAGAAGATGACAGGAAGATCTTCCATGCTTTTGGATCAGCAGGACTAATATTGTTATTATTGTCAAATTTGCAAATGTAACCTACAGATTCAATGCAATTTCCCTCAATATCCCAATGACATTCTTCACAAATCTAGAGAAAAAAATCATAAAGGCTATACAGAAAAGTGAAAGAGCATGGATAGTAAAAACAAATCTAAGCGGGGCAAAAACTTCAGTCAGGGATGTTACATCACCTAAGTTCACAGTATACTGAAAAACCATAGGGACAAATGCAGGATGACACTGGCACAAAAATAGACTTGTTAAGCAGTGGAGCAGAACAGAGGACCCAGAGGTAAACAAACACAGATACAGACAGATACCTAACATTTGAGAGGGTGTTGAAAGCATGCACTAGAAAAAAGACAACTTACTCAATAAACAGAGTTGACAAAACTGGATATCCACTGGAAGAAGAATGAAACTAGATTAGTATCTCCCATTCTGCCTGAAATCAGTTCAAATTGGATCCAAGACAAGGAGTTAATATCCAAGAGATATAAAGTACAAAGATTAAATACCATGCCCTCCACTGCTCATCAATAAGTGAGATAAGAACATGAACAGGAAATTCTTAAAAAAAAAGAAATACAAATACTCAATAAAAGTTTGGAAAATATTAACCATGTGAAGATGAAATTCCATCCCAGAATCTACTTTGAGATTCAATTCCATCCCAGGAACTCTATCATCAAGGAACAAATAGCAACATATGCTGGAGAGGACGTGAGGAGAGAATACTTTAAACTCACTATTAGGAATGCAAACTGGTGGTGCCAGTATAGAAACCAGTGTGGAAGTTAAAAAAAAAACTAAACTAAAAATAGAATGGTTATGCGAACTTATTAAACTGCACTTCAGCTTATACCCAAAAGATTCTATATCTTACCACAGAGATATGCGTACAACCACATTTATAGCTTCTCTTTTCACAATAGCAAGGAAACAGAATCAGCTCAGATGTCTGTCGACAAGATAGATAATGAAAATGTGCGACATATACACAATGACATTTTATTCAGCTGTAAAGAAAAATGAAGTTATGGAAATTTCAGGCAAATAAATGGTTCTCAAAAATATATGAAACAAGATAATCCGGGCTCAGAAACACAAATGGCTCATTTTCTCATTCATAGTTTCTGAATTCTAAATATGAATATTGTTGAAAGTGTGATTAGAGGTCAGGAAACTAGAAAGGGGACTGTGAGGAACAAAAAGAAAAGAAGTGTTAAGGGAGAGGAATGTTGAGGCCATCAGAGTACAGGAGAGGAAGAACTGAGGAGAGGAAATGCAGGGAAATGTGTGGCAGAAAGATGGGGGAGGAGGGGATAGCTAGGGAATTTGTATCTGAACTGAATATTTACAGACATTTGCCTTGCCATTATTTCCTCAATACTACATTTATATAGAATTTACATTGTAATAAATTCTACAAATAATGATAAAAACAAATTGCCAATGTCACTAAAATTCAAAGCTTCAAAACCCTGGGACAAAAGAGTATCCATTCCATATTAAAGACTATAAGTCTGGTAAAACATGCATTTTTGTTGAAAACTCTGAAAACTGATGTAATTAATTCTTAAAGTTCTTCTAGAGCTTTTAGGTGTGTTGTCAAGCTGCTGGTGTATGCTCTCTCCAGTTTCTTTTTTGAGGCACTCAGAGCTATGACTTTTCCTCTTAGCACTGCTTTCATTGTGTTCCATAAATTTGGGTATGTTGTGGCTTCATTTTCATTAAATTCTAAAAAGTCTTTAATTTCTTCCTTGACCAAGTTATCATTGAGTAGAGTATTCTTCAGCTTATATATATATATGGGTATTTCTATTATTTTTGTTGTTATTCAAGACCACCCACAGTCCATGATGATCTGATAGAATGCATGGGATTATGTCAATCTTCTTGTATCTGTTGAGACCTGTTTTATGACTGATTATATGGTCAACTTTGGACAAGGTATTGTGAGGTGCTGAGAAGAAGGTATATTCTTTTGTTTTTGGATAAAATGTTCTCTTCTATATATATATATATCTGTTAAATCTATTTAATCATAACTTCTGTTCATTTCACTGTGTCTGTTTAGTTTCTGTTTCCATGATCTGTCCATTGATGAGAGTGGGTGGTTGAAGTCTCCCACTATAATTGTGTGAGGTGAAATGTGTGCTTTGAGCTTTAGCAAAGTTTCATTTATGAATGTGGGTGCCCGTGTATTTGGGACATAGATATTCAGAAATGAGAATTCATCTTGGTAGATTTTACCTTAAACCTGTATGAAGTGTCCCTCTTTATCTTTTGTGATAAATTTAGATTGAAAGTCAATTTTATTCAATATTAGAATGGCTACTCAAGCTTGTTTCTTGGGACCATTTGCTTGGAAAATTGTTTTCCAGCCTTTTACTCTGAAGGGGAGTAGAAGGCAGGAAATAATCAAAATCAGGGCTGAAATCAACCAAGTAGAGACAAAAAGAACTATGCAAAGAATCAAACAAAACAGGAGCTGGTTCTCTGAGAGAATAAACAAGATAGATAAACCCTAAGCCAAATTAACCACAGTGCACAGAAATAGTATCAAAATCAACAAAGTCAAAAATGAAAACGGAGACATAACAATGGAAACTGAGGAAATCCAAAAATTCATCAGATCCTACTACAAAAGTCTATACTTAACAAAACTGGAAAATCTGAATGACATGGGCAATTTTCTAGACAGATACCAGGTACCAAAGTTAAATCAGGATCAAATAAACTATCTAAACAGTCCCAAATTCCCTAAGGAAACAAAAACAGTCATTAATAGTCTCCCAACCAATAAAAGCCCAGTATGAGATGGGTTTAGTGCAGAGTTCTATCAAACCATCAAATAAGACCTAATACCAATACTCTTTAAACTATTCCACAAAATGGAAACAGAAGGAACACTACCCAATTTGTTCTATGAAGACACAATTACTCTGATATATAAACCACACAAAGACCCAACAAAGAAAGAGAACTCCAGACCAATTTCCCTTATGAATATTGATGCAAAAATACTCAATAAAGTTCTTGCAAACCAAATTTTAGAACACATCAAAACTATCATCCATCATGATCAAGCAGGCTTCATTCCACAGATGTTAAGGGAATCCATCAGTGTAATCTACTATATAAACAAACTCAAATGAAAAAATCTACATGATCATTTCATTAGATTCTGAGAAAACATTTGACAAAATCCAACACCCCTTCATGATAAAAGTCTTGGAAAGATCAAGAATTCAAGGCCCATAAATAAACATAGTACAAGCAATATACAGCAAACACAGTAGCCAACATCAAACTAAATAGAGAGAAACTTGAAACAATCCCACTAAAATCAGGGACTAGACAAAGTTGCCCACTCTCTCTTTAACTGTTCAATAGAGTACTCAAAATCCTAGCCAGAGAAAATAGACAACAAAAGGTGTTCAAAGGGATACAAATTGGAAAGGAAGAAGTTAAAACATCACTATTTGAAGATGATATGACAGTATACATAAGTGACCCAAAAAAATTCCACCAGAGATCTCCTAAATCTGATAAACAACTTTAGCAAAGTGGCTGGATATAAAATTAACTCAAACAAATCAGTGGTCTTACTCTACTCAAAGGATAAACAGGCTTAGAAAGAAATGAGTGAAACAACACCTTTCAAAATGGTCACAAATGATATAAAATATTTTGGTGTGACTCTAACTAAGCAAGTAAAAGATCTGTATGACAAGAACTTCAAGTCCCTGAAGAAAGAAATCAAAGAAGATCTCAGAAAATAGAAAGATCTCCCATATTCATGGATGGGTAGGATTAAAATTGTAAAAATTGCCATCTTGCCAAGTGCAATCTACACATTCAATGCAATCCCCATCAAAATTACAACTCAATTCTTCATAGAGTTAGAAAGAGCAATTTCCAAATTCATCTGGCATAACAACAAAAAAAAAACCCAGGATAGTAAAAACTATTCTCAACAATAAATGAACTTCTGGGGGAATCACCAATCCTGATTTCAAACGGTACTGTAGAGCAATCATGATAAAAACTATATGGTATTTGTACAGTCACGGGTAGGTAGGTCAATGGAATAGAATTGAAGACCCAGAGATGAACCCACACACCTATGATAACTTGATCTTTGACAAAGGAGTTAAAACCATCCACTTGAAAAAAGACAGCATTTTCAACAAATGGTGCTGGTTCAACTGGTGGTCAGCATGTAGAAGAATGTGACTTGATCCATTCTTATCTCCTTATACAAAGCTCAAGTCCAAGTGAATCAAGGACCTCCACATAAAACCAGATGCACTGAAACTAATAGAAAAGGAAGTGGGAAAGAGCCTGGAGCACATGAGCACAGGGGAAACTTTCTTGAACAGAACACCAATAGCTTAAGCTCTGGGATCAAGAATGGACAAAAGGGACCTCATAAAATTGCAAAGCTTCTGTAAGGCAAAAGACACTGTCAATAGGACAAAATGGCACCCAACTTATTGGGAAAAGATCCTTATCAACCCTACATCCAATAAAGGGCTAATATCCAATATATACAAAGAACTCAAGAAGTTAGACTCCAGAGAACCAAATAACCCTATTAAAAATGGGGTACAGAGTTAAACAAATAATTCTCAATGGAGGAATACTGAATGGTTGAGAAGCACCTAAAGAAATGTTCAACATCCTTAGTCATCAGGGAAATGCAAATCAAAACAACTCTGAGATTCTACCTCATACCAGTCAGAATGGTTAAGGTCAAAACCTCTGGTGACAGCAGATATTGATGAGGATGTGGAGAAAAAGCAACATTCCTCTATTGCTGGTGGGATTGCAAACTGGTACAACCACTCTGGAAATCAATCTGGAGGTTCCTCAGAGAATTGGAAATAGTAATAGCTGAAGACTCAGCTATACAACTCCTGGGCACATACCCAAATGATGCTCCAACCTGTAATAAGGACACATGCTCCACTATGTTTATAGCAGCCTTATTTATAATAGCCAGAAGCTGGAAAGAACCCAGATGTCCCTCAACAAAGGAATGGATACAGAAAATGTGGTACATTTATACAATGGAGTACTACACAGCTATTAAAAACAATGACTACATGAAATTGTTAGGCAAATGGATGGAACTAGAAAATATCATTCTGAATGAGGTAACCCAGTCACAAAGGAACACACATGGTATGCACTTACTGATAAGTGGATATTAGCCCAGAATTCACAGACCATATGAAGCTCAAGAACAAGGAAGACCAAAGTATGTATACTTCAGTCCTTCTTAGAAGGGGAAACAAAGTACCCATGGGAAGAGATACAAAGACAAAGTGTGGAGCATAAACTGAAGGAAAGGCCATCCAGAGACTGTCCCCACCTGGGTTAGATACATCTTAGAAGTCGGAAACAAAACACCCATGGAAGGATTTACAGAGACAATGTTCAGATCAAAGACTGAATGAATGACCATCCAGAGACTGTTCCACCTGGGGATCCATCCCATATACAAACCTAAACACTATTGTGGATGTCAACAAGTGCTTGCTGACAGGAGCCTGATATAGATGTCTCACCAGAGGCTCTGCCAGTGCCTGACAAATACAGATGTGGATGCTTGCAGCCAATCATTGGACTGAGTGCAGGGTTCCGATGGAGGTGCTAGAGAAAGGATCCAAGGAGCTGAAAGGCTTTGCAACCCCATAGGAGGAACAACAATATGAACTAACCAGTACCCCTCAGAGCTCCCAGGGACTAAACCACCAACCAAAGGGTACACATAGAGGGACTCATGGCTCCAGCTGCATATGTAACAGAGGATGGCCTTGTGGGACATCAATGAGTGGAGAGGCCCTTGCTTCTGTGAAGGCTTGATATACCAGTGTAGGGGAATGCCAGGACAGGGAAGTGGGAGTGGATGTGTTAGTGAGCAGGAGGAGTGTGGATGGGATCAGGGGTTTTCAGAGGGGAAATGAGAAAGGGGGATAACATTTGAAATGTAAATAAAGAAAATGTCTAATAAAAGAGAAAATAATAATTCTTAAAGTTGGAGAAATGTGCCCTATTAGTGGATTGAAAAACTAAATTATGAAATGTTGATACTTTCAAAACAGACCCAAGAAGGAGCTTTTGCAGATATCAAAAAGATAAAAGGTTAGAATGACTAAAATAGTTTTTGCAAAGAACAAGATATGGATATTTAGAATGAGCAACTGTAGTGACAGAAGCAAAGCATGTATCAGTGTGAGGCTATCATAATTCTAGAATTGGCTTAACAGACAGTTGTGAACTGCCATGTGGGTGCTGGGAATTGTACCCAGGGTCTCTGGAAGAGCAGCCAAAGCTCTTAACCCCTCATTCATCTCTCCAGTTCTTTATGTCTTTCATAAGTGCACACAGATACATGCAGGAAATACAGCAATACATATAAACTAAAAAAGAAGCTACATTTTTATTTCTAGTAATATTTAAGAGATCAAGAGCATGCAGTGTAGCTCAACAGAGTGCTTGCTTAGCATGCCTACGTGCTGAATGAGTTTGTTCTCTAGTACGGCAAGATCATATAAAAAGGATGAATCAAGGGAATATTTCCATAAAGAAATGGAAGTATTTAATAAAATAAAGTTTGATAAAATGTACAAGTATAAATATAACACTAAAGCCAGTTTTAAAAGACATATACACACACACTCTCTCTCACACATACACACACACACATACATACACACACATGTATACATATGTATGAATATAAAACCAAGTAAATAATTATCTATTCAGTTGTAGTATAGGTATCAATATGATACCAAGTTACTTGTATCATATGATTTTATTTGACCAAACTGCAAGTAATTAGAAATGAATCAAAGGAAATTATTACTAGAGAGTTCCTAAATGAAGGAAATTAGGAATGTAATGCCAAATAATTGGAAGTCAAAGAAGAAATTAAAAGTAAATTAGAAAATGGAAATGAACTACAGAAAATATTGTATAAAAATTGTGAATTACACATAAGTCAATGGAAGACAACTGTAGCTTCTATATCTTTAGTGGAAATGGGAAAATAGAAAATTAAAAGTATGAGGAAATTCCTTATCTGATATAAGGTATCTAAAACATTATATACAGAAGTTCACATATTTATTAAAAATGGAAAATATTTCTAAAGATCATGCAGAAGGACAAGGCTGTCCATTACTACCACTTCTATGCTTCAATGTATTGAACCTGAATAAAGGAATAAAATACAATGTTGAATTGAAAAAAAATACTGTAAATGCATAAGGAACAGAAAGAAGAGGCATAGCTGTCATGTCTCTCCAGTAATATAAGATACCCCTAGTATGCACAATCAGTGTGGAGAAATCACTAAAGAGTTTAGCAAATGGGACAGAAACAGAATCTGTTCATAAAAATAATTACATTCAGATAGTACAGAAACAAGATGCTATAAATATTAAAATGACACCCTAGAAAACAAAATTTCAAATAGAGCTAAATTCAGTGAATGATGTATATTTTATGATAAAACTATAAAACATTGCTGAAGATATATATAATGTGAGTATTATATTTACAGATCAGAAGACATTGTAATACACCAATTCTCATCAAATTAAAGGAGAAACTTTTTGCAATCTAAACCAACTTCTAATAAATACAGTTATAGGAAATGATACACTAACTATAAAATTCATACAAACCTGAAAAATATCTGGTATAATCAAGAGAATCTTGAGGGAGAACTGCAGTTAGAGAATATATATCATATTATATTGCAAAACCCCAAAGCTCTAGTAATTGAGGTAATGTCATTTGTTAGAAGGACAAAGAACAATGAAAGAAAATAGAATCCAGAAATAACAGAAAGCTCTAGTAGAAAACATAATAAGAGGACAGCAAGGCCACTGGGTACACACATTTCATGCTTTTTATTAATGTTTTGTGTACCTGTGTGAGTGTCATATATGTACCCACGCCATTTTTGTAGGACAGAAAACAACTTTTGTGAGTCGGGTCTTTCCACCTGGCTTTGAAAGCAATGTCTCTTGTTCCTTGCACATCCTACACTATGTGGCCCATGAGCATCCAGTTGAGTCTCCTATCTCTGCCTCCGATCTCCCTGTGGATTACAGGTGGGGACCTTGGCACTTGGTTCCTTTTTTAAACATAGGTTCTAGGGACTGAACTCAGGTTATCAGACTTGTGTGGCAAGAGCTTTTATCCACTGATCATCTCATGGGCCCTAGATAAATATTTCTGAAATGCAACACACACACACACACACACAAATAAATAATAATTTTAAAATGACTATTGACCTTTTGACATTAAAAAGTAATGTTCAAAATATCATCATTAAGGTTATCAAATTGTGAAAAAGGATGCCATAAAATTGAAAAGCAACAAAGTGAGAATAAATAGCCGTGTTTCATATATCTGATAAATGAGCGATATGTGAAGTGTATAAACAATTTTCTGAAGTTAGTAACAATTTTCTGAAGTTTTTACAATACATTAAACAATAATCCATCAAAATAAAAATGCAATAGGGACATTATTATTATTATTATTATTATTATTATTATTATTATTATTTCATGATATAATTCCCAGTACCCAAAAAGCTAAGGTAGAAAATTACTGTTAGTTTGTGGTCAAGCTGGGCTACAATGAGAATCCCATGCCAGCCTTTGCTGCAGTATGACATCCTTTCTCTAAACTGAAGAAGGTTCAGAAGGAAGAGGAGGGAGGAAAAATAATAATTCAACAATTTATGGGCAACATGTTTGAATTTGCATTTCTACATACAATTGTCTCATAAGTACAGGATAATATGTGCAGGAGTTTTAGCCTTCACTTAAATCCCCACGAGATGTTATATAAAAAACCACTTCTCACTAATAATTTTCTTCTTGATAAAGAAATGATTACCCAGACACAGAACATCGTGGTCTTGGTTCAGTTCAACACTGCGGTGCCTACACAGGCCTTGCAGCTAAGAGAAACATGCTCACTATTGTGATATCTCCCCCTGCCCTGCCATCAAATGATGGTGACATCTCTTTTCTCTCTCCCTTTCTGGGAGTCATTGAAGATTTATCTCACAGTCACCCAAACAGCTCTCAAAGTGCCTAAAAATGAATCCTGGTTTCGTCGCTCTTGAATCCTGCCTTCAGAGCAAAGCAAAACCCCACGAAAGAGATTAATTAAGAGATACCCATGTTACCAGGAAGTGATGGTATACACTTTTAATCCCAGCACTTGGGAGGAGGCAAAGGCAGACAGATCTTTGTGAGCTTGAGCTATCCTGGTGTACAACATGAGTTCTAGAAGAGAGAGATCTACACAGAAAAACACTGCTTCTATAAAAAAAAATAGAGAAGGTGTGTGGGGCTCATGTGGATCTATCTAAAAAATACAATGAACTTTAATTCTCACCTTTAAAAATGTTCTTTGTACTGGCTTCTCCTGGCACTCTGCCTAGGACTTGTGATGCTAATCTTTGCATTAACTCAGACCTATTCCATTCAACCAGTTTGATTTTCTTTTCTCCTTGACTTCTCCCTTGGAATTCTCCTCCTTTTTGTCTCTATCCAGGCATTAGTCAAGGACTTCTTTTCCTCCCTACACCTGGCTAGTATTCAAATGGCTCTTTACACAATTTCTAATTTCTAGGTCCCCTGAAAGAATACACCAACTGCCATACCTAATGACCCAAATAGCAATAAGAATTGATATTTATCCATCCCTCAGTTTCCTAAGTGACAATTATGGTTATCTCTTGAGATCATGGGCAGTTGAGGACAGGAATAGAAATGGGTCAGGCAGTTTAGGGGGAGGGTATCAATCCATTGACTCTTATCCTGTGTTACAAGCCAAAACCTGTCTTTGATCCTGTCCTGGCTGATGGCCAGAAATTCCAGAAGTATTTGGGAACCAGAACCTTGTCCTGAAATTTTGAGCTGTGTGTGTTGGTGCATACATTTAATCCCAGCACTCAGGAAGCAGAGGCAGGTAGATCTCTGTGAATTCCAAGACACCAGGGCTATATAGAGAGACCTTGCCTCAAAACAGGACAAAATAAACAAAAAACAATCCTAAAGAATGTTAGGATTGCTGGTTGCGTCTTTGGAGTGTGTGTGTGTGTGTGTGTGTGTGTGTGTGTGTGTGTGTGTGTGTGTGTGTGTGTGTGTGATGGGGGGTATGTTGCAGTTGAGTTGATCTGTGGAGGCCAATTATTTCTTTGGTTTGGGTGGGGGGTCTAGTGTTCCAGGTTATCCAATTATAAGATAATGAATACATTTATGGAGGTCAATCATCTGGCTAACAAACTCCCCCTACCTCCTGGAAGTCAGCACTACCCTTAGGAAGGAGGGGTGATTCCTAGGGAGGCAAACCCACTTTAAGCCACACTACAGAGACAGAACTATTCATCCTTTTAATAAGATCATGGGACTTTCTTTCTAAGAATTCCTAGCCCAATATTTACAGAGCTGCAGCCATACAGCTTTGTAAGACAATGCACTCAGAAATGTGTAACTACCTTTTCCTCTATCTCTTCACTAAGCACTAACAGGTTGGTTGTCTGTCCACAATGTTGCTGACCTCCACGCTGGCTTGCCTCAGATTGTATGCTTTTTCTTCTCTACCTTCCTCCTCTGGGCAGATGCTGAGATTTATAGCTTGCCACGCCAAAGCTTTTCTTTAAAACTCTAATAAAATTGTCCTCAAGCTTTAAAAAAAAAATCAAAAGAATGTTAGCCTCAAGAGAAACTAAAATCAAAACCACAAAGATTTACTATTTCACACCCACTATGATGGCTGAAACCAAAATATGGAGGAAAATAAAAAAAGAAAAGAAAACATTTTAGTGGGAGGATGAAAAAACTGGAACCCTCATATACTGTGAGTAAGTATGTAAATGCCAGAGCCACTTTGGAAAATAATCTGGCACGGCAGTTCTTTATAGTGTTAAGCACAGAATCAAAATATGATCCTGAAAGTCCTAAATATTTTCTTAAGAGAAATTAAAACATGTATAAAGTGTCCCATACAAGAATATTCATCGCAGTATTATGCTAGAAACTAAATAGAGGAAACATGATTTCATGAGATTGACATTCCAAAGTGATATGTTTACCCAAAGGAATATTAGTCAGTCATAATAAGTAATGAAATACTGACAAACTCTGTAACATGAATAGGTCTTGTTTATTGTAAGTGAAAGAAACCAGAGTCAGAAGATTGAATTTGGTATGATTGTATTTATATAAAATTATCACAACAGGCAAATTAATAGAGACAGGAAGGAGATTAGTAAGCATTAGGAGATAATGGAAGTATTTGCTAGTGGGAAAGGTTTTCTTTTCTCTGTGATGATGAAATTTATAGTAATGATACTAAACTTTAAAAAGATATTAAATGTTATTTTCAAATTGTGATGGAAATGAATTATTTCTCAATAAGGCTATTCTAAAAAATAAGTCATTGATTATAAAGCAAGCGATAAGAATGTGAAGTATAGCTGCAATGTATATATGTGATATATATATATATATATATACAATGTATATATGTGCAATGTATATATGTATATCAAATATACAAAGAAAACCTTCAGGTTAGTAACAAAAATAAAAATAAAACACATAAATTGAAGAATGGCTTTTTGTGACACTTGGGGATTGAACTAAGGTTCTTGCATATGTTAGTGATCTGCTACTGAACTATATTCCAAGCCCCTCTTTAGTCTTGATTTTTGAGGCTAGACCTCACGAAATTGATCAGTCTGTCTATAAAAAAATATAGCCCAAGTAGGCAATGAATTTAATGTAATATTCCTTCTTCAGCCTCCCTGGTAAGCACATGCCAGCCAGAGTCACCAAGGCTGGATGAAGAGAGTTTTACAAAAGAAATTTCATCAGTATATGGAGAAGAGGTTCTTATCAACTGGTAGACTCAGTGAAGTATACATTAATCCAAGTATGAGAAAGCACCCAGTGGATTGGATCTAATTAAAGATATTGACAGTAATAATTGTTGAGAAAGATATGAAAGACCAGTAACTTCCTTAGAACACATTTGGGAGAGGTAAAAATATATGGTCACTTTGAAAACATTGAAAGTATTTATTATAGCTACTCATAGGCCTACCGTACAATTTATAATGTGTTCACTTCAGTTTTTATTTTATTGTTTTGTGCTATTTTTGTTTTATTTTTTGTTTTGTTTGTTTGTTTGTTTTTGTTTTTTCTGGGACAAGGTTTCTCTGCGTAACAGCCCTGGATATCCTGGAATTCACTTTGTTCATCAGGCTGGTGTCAAACTCACAGAGATCTGCCTGCCTCTGCCTCCTGGGTGCTGGCATTACAGGTGTGTACCAATACCAACCAGCTGAATGACTTCACTCTTGAACACACACACAGACCCATGCACTATATATATATATATATATATATGTGTGTGTGTGTGTGTGTGTGTGTGTATGTGTGTATATATAGAGATATAGATATACATATATATGTATATCTATATATCTATATCTATATATATCCTAATAAGTGACTATGTAATATACAAGTACTACTTATAACATCTTTCCTTATGTTATTATACTGATATAATATTTATAATGACACTAAACTGTAACATAAATATTCAACATAAAATATTGACAAATAGGCAATGGGGATCAGGCAGTAAAGTGTTTGCTATGCAAGTATTAGAACTTGGGTTTGAATCCCCAGAGCTGACAAAAAAAAGTCAGATGTGCTAGCATGATGTTTTGATTCTTGTGCTGAGAAAGTAGAGATATACAGAGCCCCAGGAGTTGTTGACCAGCCTGACTAACAGCATCAATACATATTATAGGAGGAACAACAATATCAACCAGCCAGACCCCTCAGATCTCTCAGGGACTAAACCACCAACCAAAGAGTATGCTTGGGTGGGTCCATGGCTCCTGCTACATATTTGTAACAAATGACTGCCTTATCTTGCATTAGTGAGAGAGGAGGTACTTGGTCCTGTGAAGGTTTATGCCCCAGAGAAGGGGGATGGTAGAGATGTGAAGTGGGTGGAGGAGCACTCTCTTAGAGCCAAGGGGATGGGGATGAGGTGGGGAGGGAGTTCATGGAAGGGAGACCAGTAAGGGGGATAGCATTTTTAGTGTAAATAAATAAAATAACTAATACTAATACATATTTTTAAAATAACCATTGTGTTCAGTTAGAGTTTGCATCTCAAAGAGAACATGGAGGATAATAGAAAATACCTCATGCCAACCTCTGACCTCTACGTGCACTCAAATCACACATGTGCATATAAAATGAACACATATGCATCTACCTAAATCTGACAAGCGAATAGAAATCTATTCATATAGGGCACTTTTACATAATGAAGAATTGAAATTAATAATAAGGACCATGCAAATTACAGTACAGTAACAGTGAATTCCACAAATAATTTAGTGATCAAAAGAAGACAAATTCCAGGCCTGTCTGTAGCATTCAGTAATAGGACATCCATGAAGCCCTAGGTTAAGTCCCTAGCATCAGAGAAATTAAAAAGAAAGCAACAGGGTATATTTCAAAACCAGCACACTGCATGACTGCATCTTATGTGGATTTAAAAATTATCAACTAATAACTAATATTAGAATGGTAGCATCCTTTGAGAGATATGTAGGGACATATCAAGTCTTACAAAATGCTACAAATATTTTTAAACTTAATGTGATAATATTAAATAGATGTATACAATTTTGAGATTTATTTTATTTTTGTGTGTCCAAGTGTTTGCCTAAAGGTATATATGTGCACCATGTATGTGCATGGTGCCCACAAACATCAGAAGAGTGGTACCCACAAATATCAGAAGAGGGAGTCAGATTCCCCTGAACTAAGAGTTACTGATGGTTGTGAACCAGTACATGGGTGCTGGGAAATGAACCTTGATGTTCTGCATTATCAAGAAGCTTAACCACTGAGCTATTTCTCCATCCCAGTATATATATATACACACACACACACATATAAATTAAGTGTAAAATTAAAGCTAATACTTTTTTATTTTGTATAGTTTGGTGTCTTGTGTAATTTTTATCTATTTATATTTAGAGTATATTCGATTATACATCAACTTCATACATATGCATGTATATATATATGAATGAAGCTTCTTGGGCCCCTACCACTTTCTCAAATCATCCCTCTCCCACCTTTATGTATACTCTCTCCTTTAATATTCCTTTGTTACCCACTTAGTCTAATGAGTGCCACCAGCTGAAATGTTGATTGATCGTATTTGGCTGCACCTTGTACAGGTCTTATGCAGGGTACCATAGTGGTAATTGGTTCATGAATGTTATTGCCATATTATGTCCGAAAGACGAGCTTAGATAGTCATCTCTTTGGGACTGAGTACTCAGCAGTTCTGAGCTTTTTGTTGTTGTTGTTGCACTTTAAGTTTTCCTTCTGTATTTTTGTTTAATAGTACTTTGATGCATTTTTGTAAGATTATTTTTCCTAGTCTATGGATTTTTGTAGAAAGTTATATGTGGGGGGGGGGGAATTGTACGTTTGAGTGTGGGTGAGGGCAGGAAAGGGTATCAGATTCCCTTTGAGCTAGAGTGACAGGTGGTTGTGAGTCTTCTGACCTCTGGTCCTCTGCTGAGCCTTCCCTCCAGATCGCTGTGGATAGCCACATAGTCAGCTGCAATATCAGCTGCCGAACAGAAAGTTTTCACTTTAATGAAGTTCAAATACCATGTTTTCTTTTATATATTCTCTTTTGCTGTTATATCTAAGGAGTTGTCAAACTAATGACCATCTAGATTTTCTGCTATATCTTCTTGTAGACAGGGTTGTGTTTTACATTCCCAAGGTTTGAGCTTTAGTATAGTTTTATTTAATTCTGTTAAATTTTGTTTCTGCTCTTACTTATAGTGCTGAGTACACAATCTCCATATACAATCTGAATATAGTGAGTCTCAATTATTGATTGATTGTTTTAAAACTTGGTCAGTAAAAGCTTATTGAGTGGTATATAGGTGACCACAGAAAAGAATGGTTTTGCTTCCATGTTAAAGGTATCAGGAAATACCAGTTGTTTGAAATAACTTTATTAACTTTTTGTTTGAAGTCTTAGATATTTTTGGTAGAAGATATTCAGTATGTATTGATATTAAAGCTTCTCATATTAAAGTTTTCTTCGTATAAATTTCAGAGATAATATTTTTTTCAATCACATTCAAGATGTATGCTCAAGACAGTCAATTTTCCTTTTGGCGGGTGTTGAGAAGTCAGATTTATATTAAATTATGCTCAAACATCTGAAGTTCCAGATTTATGTTTGGGGATTCTAACTGATTCCTCTTTGATAATCTCTAGAGCCTGACTTTCTGTTCCCTGTCCATTCTCCAAAAACAAACTTCTAAATTCATCTAGTTTGGCATGTGTCACCAGCTTCAGAGTTTCAATATTCCAGTTCATTCTAGGTTATCAACTTCTTAAATTGTTAACATAACCTCACTCTGGTTAAATCATTAAAAGAACTAAGACATTTTTAAATGTTTGGCTTGAAACATTATTGCTTTATTCAGACAGAGGATAAGTTTGAACATACAGCGTTACAGTTGTTAAAAATGCAATGTGATGTAATTCCAAGGGGCTAATGAATAAAGTGGCTTCTTTTTTCCTGTATTTTGTTTGCATTAAAAATGATCTCATGGTTTATATTTTTCTTTAAAGCCACATTTTAATTTTGGAGTGGCTATGACTAATCATAAAAATTAATCTAGACTGGAGTGGATAGAGACAAGTATCATTAGTGGAAAATAACAATTTTCTGAAAATCTGTACTATCAACTTCATTTCCTTTCTTGTTTAATATTAGATTACATGTGACAATTTTGAAAGTTTTGACATTATTAATTGCTTCATATTTTATGAGGAAAACTCTATAAGTATGGGTCTGCTTACTAGAGTATACTTAAACTGTTATTGAACCTTGTCGAGTTATTTTTCTGCATGGCTGAGGGAAATTAGAAGTGCCTTAATAAACAAGTAATGATAGTTTCTATACATTACAGGGCTTAATTTTCAAAGTATAAAGGTTTTCTCCCTTCCAGCCACTCCCAGCTACTGTGCTTTGCACCTTCCCTGTCTCCCTGACTCTCAATTTGATAGCTGATATAGCTCTCTCCTGATATCTTCTTCTTTATTTGAGCTTTTTTTTTGTTCTATTTTGTATAAATACTGTCAAGGCTGACTACTCCTTCTTTGCAGGAGTCACCAGCTGCCTTTGAATCTATTTTTTTTTAATACCACTTTGGAAATTTGCTTGTCTTCATAATTAGTGGAAAAAACCTCAACTTTTCTGACGGTGACTTGATGAAACTAGAAAGCAGAAGGAGGCTTTAAGGATGGGGAGAAAGTAGTAGAACACATGTTGTATGAAAATGACGGGGGAAATACTGGGGTGGGAAGGAGGAGCAGAGATTGGGGCAGAGAGAGAGGTTGAGGAATAGGGGAAGAACAGCAACCACAAGAAAGCAGTATGAAAATGCTATGCAGAAACACATTAGTTTTTTTTTTTGCTTGTTTTAAAATTAAGGTGGGTGGGGGAGTGGGTGGGGGAGCATGTGGGGGACTTTTGGAATAGCTTTGGAAATGTAAATGAAATAAATACCTAATTAAAAAATTAAGTGAAAAAACATGAAACATCAGAAAATAATACAAAACACAAACTCATGCATATCCAAGAAAGTATGCTTAATCAAAAAGGCCAGACTCAAAATGTTCTATACTATGTATTTATATTTGTATAATATGATTGAAAAGATAAAGCTGTAAGCATAGAGGACAAATAACAGTGGTTGTTACAGGTGTACAAGAGAAGCGGGTGTGGTTCCAACACACTCCTGTCTTTTGTAATGAGAGTAAAACTGGTCAAATCTGAGCAATATAGTAAGAGTGCATTAATTACTGGTTTGTAATATGTTTTACATGGTGAGACACTATTGAAGGAAGCTGGGTGAAGTTTAAAGATAGCTCTGTATTTTAAATGTATTTTTCAAAGGCTTCTCATGTACACAAAGTCTCTTTATCATATTCATCCCTTATTCCCTCTTTGCATCTTTCTCCAATTCTACCTGTGCTGTGATCTCTCTTCACTGTCTCCACTTAGAGCTATCCATCTGCACCTGGTCGTGGGGTTATAATACATATTCACTTTAAAACAAACAAAAAGCAAAAAACCTTGTACCAGTGCAGAAACAGTTAAAGGTTAAGTATATAAGAAATGATTTTGATTCAACTAAAGGATATTATCTAAAAAGTGACATTTTTGTTAGCCGGCATGGCAGCAAAATTATATTTAAAAAAAAAGTTTTATGGAAAGGAACTCTAAAGGTCAAGTGTATTCAAGGGAAAACAGAACTGTGAACACTGATGAGAATGGCATGTTCTTATCTCCTTTGGAAGTAGCTTTGATAAAGTTATATTACACATTCCTCCTGACATTTGGCTGTTCTACTTCTGTGATGAAATACGGGGATAAAGTACCAGAAAAGGTGACGGGTTCCAAATAGATTTCAGTTTCTATTGACAAGATTTTGGTAGTATGGTAATGAAACCTACCTGATCAGAAACATCTGTATAGATACAGAGGCTTATTAATCTTTAGGAAACTTCTGTCATAAACAAATACTGAAAAACAAGGTTTTTAGAATGTTTATGTATAGAAATATGTCACAGAATGTCAATTTTCTTAGATGAACTTCTTTCTACGGGGGCACCCATGCATATAAGGAAGTGGTAGAGGACTTGGGGAAGAGAAGGGAGACATAGTTGCTTTCTACCCACTTACTTCTTACTCTTCAACATATATTCCAGCATTCATCTTCATGTGATTCATTTTGTTAACGAACTAGTTATGGAAGTAAATCCTTAAAGGAATTTTTAGTGCATTTTGTTAAAATCCTAGATAGGATTATCTGGGAAAATGGTCAGTCTTGTTCTTGCTAAACTTTCATGGCTTTTGAGACATTTGAATAAATGCCACCTAACTAGACCTTGCTACCTTAACTCCTGGAATTTGGGTGTCTGTAATTTGTTATTGCAAATATCAGTTTTATTATCAATTCTCTTTAGTAGCTTCTTCAGTGAGGGACAAGGAACCACCATGTTTTAATGGGTCTTTATATTGCCACACACACTCACACATGCTGCATCTTTCATATGGCATAATTATATAGTGGCCCCAGTGATTCTCTATGGCAGTTCCTGATATTGTCATTTTTTTTTTTGCATTTTATAGCCCAGATTGGCCCCAAACTCATAATAATTGTCTTGTCACAGATGGTTTCTTTTAAAATATTTCATTATCACCATCCAACTAGGAAAACCTAGTTAGACTGATTCTTTTTTTTTTTTTTTGGTTTTTGGTTTTTGGTTTTTGGTTTTTGGTTTTTTTTTTTTGGTTTTTGGTTTTTGGTTTTTGGTTTTTGGTTTTTGGTTTTTGGTTTTTGGTTTTTGGTTTTTGGTGTTTGGTGTTTTTTGAGAAAGGGTTTCTCTGCGTAGCCCTCGATGTCCTGGAACTGACTTTGTAGACCAGGCTGGCCTCGAACTCAGAAATCCACCTGCCTCTGCCTCTCAAGTGCTGGGATTAAAGGTATGTACCACCACCGCCCGACTTAGACTGATTCTTGAAATAGATTACATTTTATGTATCTATGTATTTACAATTTCTTTTCACTTTTGAAAAAAAATGCTCCTAGCTCTGCCACTTTATCAGACCTGTTTTGTTTGCATACAAGGAGAGCTCAGGTTTTGTTTGTTAAATCATTTCTTATATATTGCCTATAATCTTAGTCTTTCTGAAGTGGCTTTATAAAGCATTCTTGTGGGGCTGAACTTTATTGAAGTATGTTTTTAAAAATTAGCAACAGCCATACTTTATCATAGTATCCTACAATAGAAAGATGAAATGATAGGTATTGCTGGTTTTCTTTGAAAAAGTAAATTTGTCTTCTTTAGTGTTCTCTATAGGTATTTCTGAACCTCTCAATACCATATTGTTTATTTTGAGTAAAAAACAAGTCCACGTGGATCAAGGACTTCAACATAAAACCAGATACACTGATTTTAATAGAAAAGAAAGTGGGGAGAGGACAGGTGCCCACCCGGCTGGGGAGGCGGCCTAAGCCACAGCAGCAGCGGTCGCCATCTTGGTCCGGGACCCGCCGAACTTAGGAAATTAGTCTGAACAGGTGAGAGGGTGCGCCAGAGAACCTGACAGCTTCTGGAACAGGCAGAAGCACAGAGGCGCTGAGGCAGCACCCTGTGTGGGCCGGGGACAGTCGGCCACCTTCCGGACCAGAGGACAGGTGCCCGCCCGGCTGGGGAGGCGACCTAAGCCACAGCAGCAGCGGTCGCCATCTTGGTCCCGGGACTCCAAGGAACTTAGGAAATTAGTCTGAACAGGTGAGAGGGTGCGCCAGAGAACCTGACAGCTTCTGGAACAGGCGGAAGCACAGAGGCGCTGAGGCAGCACCCTGCGTGGGCCGGGGACAGCCGGCCACCTTCCGGACCAGAGGACAGGTGCCCACCCGGCTGGGGAGGCGGCCTAAGCCACAGCAGCAGCGGTCGCCATCTTGGTCCCGGGACTCCAAGGAACTTAGGAATTTAGTCTGCTTAGGTGAGAGTCTGTACCACCTGGGAACTGCCAAAGCAACACAGTGTCTGAGAAAGGTCCTGTTTTGGGCCTTCTTCTTCGGCCAGGAGGAGGTCCAAATACAAGATATCTGCGCACCTTCCCTGTAAGAGAGCTTGCCAGCAGAGAGTGCTCTGAGCACTGAAACTCAGAGGAGAGAATCTGTCTCCCAGGTCTGCTGATAGACGGTAACAGAATCACCAGAAGAACAATCTCTAAACAGAGTCAACTATAACTACTAACTCCAGAGATTACCAGATGGCGAAAGGTAAACGGAGGAATCTTACTAACAGGAACCAAGACCACTCACCATCACCAGAACCCAGCACACCCACTTCGCCCAGTCCAGGGAACCCCAACACACCTGAGAACCTAGACCTAGATTTAAAAGCATATCTCATGATGATGGTAGAGGACATCAAGAAGGACTTTAATAAATCACTTAAAGAAATACAGGAGAACACTGCTAAAGAGTTACAAGTCCTTAAAGAAAAACAGGAAAACACAATCAAACAGGTAGAAGTCCTTACAGAAAAAGAGGAAAAAACATACAAACAGGTGATGGAAATGAACAAAACCATACTAGACCTAAAAAGGGAAGTAGACACAATAAAGAAAACTCAAAGCGAGGCAACACTAGAGATAGAAACCCTAGGAAAGAAATCTGGAACCATAGATTTGAGCATCAGCAACAGAATACAAGAGATGGAAGAGAGAATCTCAGGTGCAGAAGATTCCATAGAGAACATCGGCACAACAATCAAAGAAAATGGAAAATGCAAAAAGATCCTAACTCAAAATATCCAGGAAATCCAGGACACAATAAGAAGACCAAACGTACGGATAATAGGAGTGGATGAGAATGAAGATTTTCAACTCAAAGGTCCAGCAAACATCTTCAACAAAATTATTGAAGAAAACTTCCCAAATCTAAAGAATGAGATGCATATGAACATACAAGAAGCCTACAGAACTCCAAATAGACTGGACCAGAAAAGAAATTCCTCCCGACACATAATAATCAGAACATCAAATGCACTAAATAAAGATAGAATACTAAAAGCAGTAAGGGAAAAAGGTCAAGTAACATATAAAGGCAAGCCTATCAGAATTACACCAGATTTTTCACCAGAGACTATGAAAGCCAGAAGAGCCTGGACAGATGTTATACAGACACTAAGAGAACACAAACTGCAGCCCAGGCTACTATACCCAGCCAAACTCTCAATTATCATAGAGGGAGAAACCAAAGTATTCCACGACAAAACCAAATTCACGCATTATCTCTCCACGAATCCAGCCCTTCAAAGGATAATAACAGAAAAAAACCAATACAAGAACGGGAACAACGCCCTAGAAAAAACAAGAAGGTAATCCCTCAACAAACCTAAAAGAAGACAGCCACAAGAACAGAATGCCACCTTTAACAACTAAAATAACAGGAAGCAACAATTACTTTTCCTTAATATCTCTTAACATCAATGGTCTCAACTCGCCAATAAAAAGACATAGACTAACAAACTGGCTACACAAACAAGACCCAACATTTTGCTGCTTACAGGAAACTCATCTCAGAGAAAAAGATAGACACTACCTCAGAATGAAAGGCTGGAAAACAATTTTCCAAGCAAATGGTATGAAGAAACAAGCAGGAGTAGCCATCCTAATATCTGATAAGATTGACTTCCAACCCAAAGTCATCAAAAAAGACAAGGAGGGACACTTCATTCTCATCAAAGGTAAAATCCTCCAAGAGGAACTCTCAATTCTGAATATCTATGCTCCAAATACAAGAGCAGCCACATTCACTAAAGAAACTTTAGTAAAGCTCAAAGCACACATTGCGCCTCACACAATAATAGTGGGAGACTTCAACACACCACTTTCACCAATGGACAGATCATGGAAACAGAAACTAAACAGGGACACACTGAAACTAACAGAAGTGATGAAACAAATGGATCTGACAGATATCTACAGAACATTTTTCCCTAAAACAAAAGGATATACCTTCTTCTCAGCACCTCATGGTACCTTCTCCAAAATTGACCACATAATAGGTCACAAATCAGGCCTCAACAGATTCAAAAATATTGAAATTGTCCCATGTATCCTATCAGATCACCATGCACTAAGGCTGATCTTCAATAACAAAATAAATAACAGAAAGCCAACATTCACATGGAAACTGAACAACACTCTTCTCAATGATACCTTGGTCAAGGAAGGAATAAAGAAAGAAATTAAAGACTTTTTAGAGTTTAATGAAAATGAAGCCACAACGTACCCAAACCTTTGGGACACAATGAAAGCATTTCTAAGAGGGAAACTCATAGCTATGAGTGCCTTCAAGAAAAAACGGGAGAGAGCACATACTAGCAGCTTGACAACACATCTAAAAGCTCTAGAAAAAAAGGAAGCAAATTCACCCAAGAGGAGTAGACGGCAGGAAATAATCAAACTCAGGGGTGAAATCAACCAAGTGGAAACAAGAAGAACTATTCAAAGAATTAACCAAACGAGGAGTTGGTTCTTTGAGAAAATCAACAAGATAGATAAACCCTTAGCTACACTCACTAAAGGGCACAGGGACAAAATCCTAATTAACAAAATCAGAAATGAAAAGGGAGACATAACAACAGATCCTGAAGAAATCCAAAACACCATCAGATCCTTCTACAAAAGGCTATACTCAACAAAACTGGAAAACCTGGACGAAATGGACAAATTTCTGGACAGATACCAGGTACCAAAGTTGAATCAGGATCAAGTTGACCTTCTAAACAGTCCCATATCCCCTAAAGAAATAGAAGCAGTTATTAATAGTCTCCCAGCCAAAAAAAGCCCAGGACCAGACGGGTTTAGTGCAGAGTTCTATCAGACCTTCAAAGAAGATCTAACTCCAGTTCTGCACAAACTTTTTCACAAGATAGAAGTAGAAGGTATTCTACCCAACTCATTTTATGAAGCCACTATTACTCTGATACCTAAACCACAGAAAGATCCAACAAAGATAGAGAACTTCAGACCAATTTCTCTTATGAACATCGATGCAAAAATTCTTAATAAAATTCTTGCTAACCGAATCCAAGAACACATTAAAGCAATCATCCATCCTGACCAAGTAGGTTTTATTCCAGGGATGCAGGGATGGTTTAATATACGAAAATCCATCAATGTAATCCATTATATAAACAAACTCAAAGACAAAAACCACATGATCATCTCGTTAGATGCAGAAAAAGCATTTGACAAGATCCAACACCCATTCATGATAAAAGTTCTGGAAAGATCAGGAATTCAAGGCCAATACCTAAACATGATAAAAGCAATCTACAGCAAACCAGTAGCCAACATCAAAGTAAATGGAGAGAAGCTGGAAGCAATCCCACTAAAATCAGGGACTAGACAAGGCTGCCCACTTTCTCCCTACCTTTTCAACATAGTACTTGAAGTATTAGCCAGAGCAATTCGACAACAAAAGGAGATCAAGGGGATACAAATTGGAAAAGAGGAAGTCAAAATATCACTTTTTGCAGATGATATGATAGTATATATAAGTGACCCTAAAAATTCCAACAGAGAACTCCTAAACCTGATAAACAGCTTCGGTGAAGTAGCTGGATATAAAATTAACTCAAACAAGTCAATGGCCTTTCTCTACACAAAGAATAAACAGGCTGAGAAAGAAATTAGGGAAACAACACCCTTCTCAATAGCCACAAATAATATAAAATATCTCGGCGTGACTCTAACGAAGGAAGTGAAAGATCTGTATGATAAAAACTTCAAGTCCCTGAAGAAAGAAATTAAAGAAGATATCAGAAGATGGAAAGATCTCCCATGCTCATGGATTGGCAGGACCAACATTGTAAAAATGGCTATCTTGCCAAAAGCAATCTACAGATTCAATGCAATCCCCATTAAAATTCCAACTCAATTCTTCAACGAATTAGAAGGAGCAATTTGCAAATTCATCTGGAATAACAAAAAACCGAGGATAGCAAAAACTCTTCTCAAGGATAAAAGAACCTCTGGTGGAATCACCATGCCTGACCTAAAGCTTTACTACAGAGCAATTGTGATAAAAACTGCATGGTACTGGTATAGAGACAGACAAGTGGACCAATGGAATAGAATTGAAGACCCAGAAATGAACCCACACACCTATGGTCACTTGATCTTCGACAAGGGAGCCAAAACCATCCAGTGGAAGAAAGACAGCATTTTCAACAATTGGTGCTGGCACAACTGGTTGTTATCATGTAGAAGAATGCGAATCGATCCATACTTATCTCCTTGTACTAAGGTCAAATCTAAGTGGATCAAGGAACTTCACATAAAACCAGAGACACTGAAACTTATAGAGGAGAAAGTGGGGAAAAGCCTTGAAGATATGGGCACAGGGGAAAAATTCCTGAACAGAACAGCAATGGCTTGTGCTGTAAGATCGAGAATTGACAAATGGGACCTAATGAAACTCCAAAGTTTCTGCAAGGCAAAAGACACTGTCTATAAGACAAAAAGACCACCAACAGACTGGGAAAGGATCTTTACCTATCCTAAATCAGATAGGGGACTAATATCCAACATATATAAAGAACTCAAGAAGGTGGACCTCAGAAAATCAAATAACCCCCTTAAAAAATGGGGCTCAGAACTGAACAAAGAATTCTCACCTGAGGAATACCGAATGGCAGAGAAGCACCTGAAAAAATGTTCAACATCCTTAATCATCAGGGAAATGCAAATCAAAACAACCCTGAGATTCCACCTCACACCAGTGAGAATGGCTAAGATCAAAAATTCAGGTGACAGCAGATGCTGGCGAGGATGTGGAGAAAGAGGAACACTCCTCCATTGTTGGTGGAATTGCAGGCTTGTACAACCACTCTGGAAATCAGTCTGGCGGTTCCTCAGAAAATTGGACATAGTACTACCGGAGGATCCAGCAATACCTCTCCTGGGCATATATCCAGAAGAAGCCCCAACTGGTAAGAAGGACACATGCTCCACTATGTTCATAGCAGCCTTATTTATAATAGCCAGAAACTGGAAAGAACCCAGATGCCCCTCAACAGAGGAATGGATACAGAAAATGTGGTACATCTACGCAATGGAGTACTACTCAGCTATTAAAAAGAATGAATTTATGAAATTCCTAGCCAAATGGATGGACCTGGAGAGCATCATCCTGAGTGAGGTAACACAATCACAAAGGAACTCACACAATATGTACTCACTGATAAGTGGATACTAGCCCAAAACCTAGGATACCCACGATATAAGATACAATTTCCTAAACACATGAAACTCAAGAAAAATGAAGACTGAAGTGTGGACACTATGCCCCTCCTTAGAAGTGGGAACAAAACACCCATGGAAGGAGTTACAGAAACAAAGTTTGGAGCTGAGATGAAAGGATGGACCATGTAGAGACTGCCATATCCAGGGATCCACCCCATAATCAGCATCCAAACGCTGACACCATTGCATATACTAGCAAGATTTTATCGAAAGGACCCAGATGTAGCTGTCTCTTGTGAGACTATGCCGGAGCCTAGCAAACACAGAAGTGGATGCTCACAGTCAGCTAATGGATGGATCACAGGGCTCCCAATGGAGGAGCTAGAGAAAGTACCCAAGGAGCTAAAGGGATCTTCAACCCTATAGGTGGAACAACATTATGAACTAACCAGTACCCCTGAGCTCTTGACTCTAGCTGCATATGTATCAAAAGATGGCCTAGTCGGCCATCACTGGAAAGAGAGGCCCATTGGACACGCAGACTTTGTGTGCCCCGGTACAGGGGAACGCCAGGGCCAAAGGGGGGGAGTGGGTGGGTAGGGGAGTGGGGGTGGGTGGGTAAGGGGGACTTTTGGTATAGCATTGGAAATGTAAATGAGCTAAATACCTAATAAAAAATGGGAAAAAAAAAAAAAAAAAAAAAGAAAAGAAAAGAAAGTGGGAAAGAGCCTTGAACTCATTGGAACAGTGAGAAATTTCCTGAACATAGCGCTAATGACTCGGGCTCTAAGATCAACAATTGATAAGTGGGACCTCTTGAAACTGGAAAGCTTCTGTAAGGCAAAAGATATAGTCAATAAGACAAATCAGCAACCTACAGATTGGGAAAAAATCTTCACTAACCTGACAGCCAAGAGAGGGCTAATATCCAAAATATATTAAAAAAAAAAACCTCAAGAAGCTAACCACTAAGAAACCAAACAACTTAATCAAAAAATGGGGAACAACAATAGGAACTAACTAGTACCCCCCGGAGCTCGTGTCTCTAGCTGCATATGTAGCAGAAGATGGCCTAGTCGGCCATCATTGGATCATTGGGAAGAGAGGCCCATTGGTCTTGCAAACTTTGTATGTCCCAGTACAGGGGAATACCAGGGCCAAGAAGTGGGAGTCGGTGGGTAGGGGAGTGGAGGGGAGTATGTGGGACTTTTGTGATAGCATTGGAAATGTAAATGGAGAAAATACCTCATTAAAAAAAATAAGTTAAAAAAAAAACCTAAACAGAATTCTCAACTGAGGAATACCAAATGGCTGAGAAGCACTTAAAGAAATGCTCAAAATCCTTAGTAATCAGGGAAATGCAAACCAAAATGACCCTGAGATTCCACTTCACACCAATCAGAATGGCTAAGATCAAAACCTCAGATGACAGCAGATGCTGGCAAGGATGTGGAGAAAGAACATTCCTCCATTGCTGGTGGGATTGCAAACTGGTGCAACCACTTTGGAAATCAATCTGGAGGTTCCTCGGAATATTGGAAATAGATCTACCTGAAGCTATAACACTCTTGGACCTATACCCAAAAGATGCCCCACCATGCCACAGGGACACATGTTCCACTATGTTCATAGTACCCTTATTTGTGATAGCCAGAAGCTGAAAACAACCCAAATGTCTCTCAATGGAAAAATGGAAACAGAAAATGTGTTCCCTTTACACAATGGAATACTATACAGCTATTAAAAATGAAGACACCATAAATTTCACAGGCAAATGGATGAAACTAGAAAATATGATCCTGAGTGAGGTAACTCAGACCCACAAGGACATGCATGGCATGTACTCACTGATAAGTGGATATTAGCCCAAAAGCACAGAATACCTAGGATACAACCCACAGACCATAAGAAGTGTAACAAGCAGAACTGACCAATTTCACTTAGAAGGGGGAAGAAAATAATAACAAGAGACAGAGGAAGGGGGGACCTGGGTGGAAGAGGGGAGGTGGGAGGGGAAAAGGGAAACAGGATCAGATATAGGGTGGGGTAGACAAGATAGAGGCCCAGAGGACTGGGAGAATGAGTAGAAATATGCAGCCTCAGGGAGTAGCGGGGGGCTCTCTAGAAAGTACCCGAGACCCAACTTGGGAGGTGAGACACTCTCAGAACTCAATGGGGGTACCTTAGTCAAAATGACCTACTGTGGGGAGAGGGAATGTGAAGAGTCCACCTCCAGTAGATACATAGGGCCTCAAGTGAAGGGACTGGGTTATTAACCCACAGTAAAAATTTCTGATGCAGTACTGTTCCTGTCTAAAAGAACTGCAGGAACAGAATGGAGAAGAGACTGAAGACAGGCACCTAGCATGGCTGTTCTCTTAGAGGCTCTACCAGCAGCTGACTGAGACAGATGCAGATACTGACACCCAACCATTGGACTGAAGTCAGGGTCCCTATGTTTGAAATAGGAGAAGGACTGATGAAGCTGGATGGGAAGGCAACCCCATGGGAAGAACAGCCATCTCAACTAACGCAGACCCCAGGGGAGCTCCCAGAGACTGAGCTACCAACCAGGCAGCAAACAGGGTCTGGTTGGAGCCTCCCCCCCCCCATATATAGCAGAGGACTCCCTGGTCTGGCAGCAGTGGGAGTAGATATGCCTAATCCTGGAGAGACTTGAGGCCCCAGGAATGGGGGAGGACTAATGGGTGGGGGAGAGGATCTGTGGGAGCAGGGACTGGGGGGGGAGCAATGGCTGCTGGTTTCCCCTCTGAAAACCCCCTATCCTCTCCCCCTTTCCCCTGTTCCCCAACCCACCCACTCGAGCTTCCTGGCCTTGGCATTCCACTGTGCTGGGGCATAGAGCCTTCACAGGACCAAGGACCTCTCTTCTCATTGATGACTGACTAGGCCATCTTCTGCTATATATGCAGCTAGAGCCATGGGTCCCTCCATGTGTACTCTTTGGTTGGTGGTTTAGTCCCACAGAGCTAAGGGGTACTGGTTAGTTCATATTTTTGTTCCTCCTATGGGGCTGCAAACCCCTTCAGTTCCTTGCATCCTTTCTCTAGCTCCTCCATTGGAGGCCCCGTGTTACATCCAATGGATGATTGTGTGCATCCACCTCTGCATTAGTCAGGTGCTGGCAGAGCCTCTCAGGAGACAGATATATCAGGCTCCTGACGGCAAGCACTTGTTGACATCCACAATAGTGTCTGGGTTTTGTGGTTGTTTATGGGATGGATCCCCAGGTGGGGCAGTCTCTGGATGGTCATTCCTTCAGTCTCTGCTCCACACTTAGTCTCTGTAACTCCTTCCATGGGTGTTTTGCTCCCCCTTCTAAGAAGGATCAGTCTGTTCACACTTTGGTCTTCTTTCTTCTTGAGTTTCACGTGTTTTCAAATTTTAAAAATCTCATTATATCAAAGTTGCTGTTTTATGCAAACTTTAATTGTAATTGTCTTCCTGTTAAAATATTTGACTTGTACATTTATGAGTAACTTAAGTTTTCCAAATATTAATACTGATGGGATTATATACTCTGAAAATTATTTTATGCTTGTGAAGTGTTATTAGTAACTATGAGCTACTAACTTAATTTGTATACCTTACATTAAAAAAATTATTCCTTTCCATTCAGAATTTCTGTTGCCCTTTTCTTGTCTAATTTTATGCTAATAGCATAACTGCATACAAACAACAAAATAAAAACATGCCTCTGTATCTGCTCCATTTGGCCTCAACTGACTTCAGAATGAATAAGATTGTAATGCTAGTGAATATGTAGAGTTTTTTTTCCTGATCACCACAATGATTACTGACAAAGAATTTTCACTGTGTGAGGTGTTGTAAAAAAAAAAAAAATCTAGAACTCATTAGAAGAATGTACATGAGTAATATGCAAATACTATAACATTTTATGTAAGTGACTTGAACATTCACAGATCATGGTATTCAGGATACACTTGGTCTATTATTTCTCCATGCATCTAGGTTGGGCCTTTATGGAATGTTTAAGGGGCCTGGCACTTTAAGTAGCTAGGTTTTCTCCTACTAGGCTACTTAAGAGCTTGGTACGCATCCTTCCCTACATGCTGGCCTACATTTTGAATCAGCTTTAAAACTTCTAGAAAAATCACAAAACTGTGTATTTATATTGCATTCTTACTTATTTTTAGCTCCCTATATATGTCAATTGTTCATTTTAAAAATTGTCATCCTAGATTGCCCCCAATTTTCTTTGTACCTCTGTCATGGCCCTGGCCCACTTTCCATGCTTTTCTTTAGTTTCTTTGACTCTTGTGGGATCTATACTAGCCTGCCTTTTCTACTAGATTGCTTTATTGATTTTCTAATTTTTTTTAATAAATAGAAGATTCCTGGTGACATTTTGTTCAAGAGAGGCCTAGCCTTTCTATGTCACTTCAGTTGTAAAAGTTCTTCGGATTCTGGGGAATTTGGAGTGTCCACCCTTTCCTTTGCATGAAATAAATAATATGCTAGAAAATATTAGCTCACAAAGTTGGGCCTTCAGTTTCTATGTGGAGCATTACAATGGGCCACTTCAATTGTCTCGTCTTAAGTCTTCTTTTTTAAATGTGCAATGGCTTAACCTTTTAAATGTTATTACTTTAGGCTGACCCAGCAGTCAAAAAAATGGTCACTCTATAGTTTTAGGTTTCATTTTTATCATATATATTGTTGTCTGCACTGGACAGGTGCACCCGCTAATGTCTAATCTACCAGTATAACTTCTCACTAATGTATCTCAGTAATATATTTACTCTCTGTAGGACCCTATCACATCATACCAATGCTCTGATCTCATAAAAACAACTTTTCCTAAGCTAGCCCACTGTTTGAAAAGTATCATTTTCTTCTCAGCACCACAATCACTGTCTTCATGAAGATGGGAATAGTCCTTAGTAATGTACAATGCATTATGTTGGATACTGTGTTGTATCTGCAATTTCCATTTCTCATTGACAGAAACATGACTTAGTCCAGATAAGCCAAAAGCTATGGCTGAACTTTTAGCTCGAAGATAGCAGGCCATAATAATTAGTGGTGTTCAAAGTTGCAACTCTTATCTTCAAGTGCTTCATTTAATTATATTGTTTTGAAAAAAAGTCATTTAAATGGTTTAATAGTCTATGCACCTTGCAATTGTTAGGAAAAAGATTGACGTGACCAAGTCGCTTAACACTTTTCCTCTAGAACTTCACTTAGATTTTATAAACTCATAAACTATTAGTTCTTAAGACAGCCATACAGACTGTCAAATTCAAATATAGGTTTTTAAAGATGACTCATCACAGTCTCCTTCAAAGTTGTTGGACTTCTCTCCAGCTAGTGAAGTAAAGCTGCAGCTAGCACACACGTGTTCTAATCTACCCCCTGCTGCTTTCAGTATTTTGTTATTCCAGTCGGTCACTAGTCCTACATACTCTTCTGAACATTTTTAAGTATTTCCATATTTAATCACTGCATGACCTCAAGGAATAGATCCTATTTTACTTCCCTTATGAGAAGTTGAATGTTGGAAAATGATGAGAAGATGGTATGAATAGTTGAGATATGATTATTATTATTAGCGCCTAAAATATAGTATTGGGGAGAAAAATTAGCAATACCAGGAGCCAGCTGCGAGCTCAAGCAATCTCCCTTCAGAGTTGATGGGTACTAAGTAGTACTTTGTTATCCAGGGCTTCTCACCTCTCTTTCCCTCTTTTTCCATCATTGCTCTCATAAGCCTACCTCTTAAAGTTCTTCTGGAGGATTTCCTTGTTCTTTCCTCTACAATCAATGCACACCTCAGTCTAGTCGACCATGCTAGATGACCACTTCACTCATGTCATTAGCTTTTCTTCAGGAACAAGTCATTACTCCAAATTGCTCATCAAATCCTGGCCCTTTTACTCAAGTTTCTCTGAAATCTGACCTCTGCTGGTTATCTGATATGATTGTCCAGTGTTTATCAACACAAATCCTTTGCCTTAGTCAGGTGAATGGTTGGTCAAAATCTGATCTGATTTCTTACCTTTATTTTATTACGAGCTCTTGGAGTGTTCGTCCATCACATAGGATTTCATCTGCTCTAAGCAATTAAAAAATAACATTAAGTTGCCTACAACAATAAACAAAATGTATTAGCTTATTGAACTGAAAAATGCCAGATAATAGCTTTAGGCAAGGCTTGGTCTAGTGTTTTAGTGGTGTTAACAAGGATCCAGATTTACTCTGAATCTCAACTCTAGTCCCAGTCAGTGGTGCCCATGCTAATCCCAAAGAACACATAGCATTGATCCAAGTTTGTTTCACCACAAATGTGATTTGCTTAAAATGGTTATAAAGCTTTAACTCCTCGTACTACTCTACCAGCTAGAATACACCAGTCTATGCATTTTGAGAGAGTGTGCAGTAGTTTACTCTGACCGAATCTTTTATCTACTCCAAATTAATTACTGGGCCCTGAGGAGTAAGATGTAGTAATTGGCTTAGGCTTGGGTTACACGCCCACTCTTAAGTCAGTCACTAATGCCAGGAGGATAGAATATCCTGATTGACTTCAGACAATTATGATGCACACCTGGAGCTGGAGCTGGAGCTGTCTCTGCTGAAATCATGTGGCTCAGACTTGTGGATATAATGATTTCAAAACTAAGAGATGACTGTTGTTGTCATTTGAAAAAAAAATCAAAGAAAAAAATGCAAGGTCATCTCATTTTCCTTTGATAAATCCATAGGAAACATGTGCTACAGCTATCCCCTCTTTCTCTTCAACACTTAGAATTATTTTATAGCCGAGGGAATTTTTCTTCTCATGACTCATACCAGTCTCTGAATCCATATTGAAGATATGAGGACAGTGTATGTTACACTTGTATTTATATGGTTTCTAATAGTTTGTATACTTGGAACAAGATTGTGTGGCATAGGTTGTGTCTTCCAACTTTCTGTAGGCTCGCTGATCTTCAGCAATTACAGCATTTTAGAGGATCTAGCCAGAGCCACAAGAGTACTTGCTTGGTTATTGTCAAGATAGATGCTGATTGTTATATTTCCATCAGTCATTTGATTTCCCACATCAATCATGAGGATCACAAAGCAAATGGATTTGGTTAGAGTTTCAATTCATTGGGCACTTATACTTAGATGCAGCCTTGCTGGGAAATAGTACTCTTGTATGTTCCCAAATCATGCTCCATGTTTTTGTGTCTGTTCTTGAAGACATGTCTTTTTGTTTAGCTATATCTATTATTAATACTATTTCTATGGAAAGCGTTCCCTGGTAATTGGTTACATTAGACTTACTGGAAAGAGCTTTCCATTTTGCAATGTTTTCTTGTATTAAGTATTGTACTCTATTTTGGTGTGCATCTACCTTAACCTTTTTCTACTTTGTTGTATTATATTTTTCATGACCAATAATCAAAGTTCTGGAAAACAGCATTAGCTACACTGAATGCACCTCAACTTGTACCAAAAAAAAAAAAAAAAAAAAAAAAAAAAAAAAAAAAAACTATTGTGAATCTGATTTCCCCTAAGTGGAACACTCAACATTTTCTCTAGATCCATGAGACTCTTTTTTTTTCTGCGAAGAAAAGATTAAGTGCATCCTAGAGAGTTCTTTTGTCCTTTCTTCTTGAGATGAAAGCTTCAAAGGTTGATTAGAACATGAAGTGGACAGTTGAATACCAGAGAAATGATTGCTGTACAAAGAGGAAGAATAGAGAGGATATGGTTTGGAGTCAGGTCAACCCAGAGAAAGTTCTGCTTGTGCCTCTTGACTGCATGACCTCAGTAAATTCAACATTTTGTGAACTTTTCTTTCTACTTAATGGAGAAAATGGTATGTATAACAGGATGTGGAGAAATAATAGATGCGGACAGGACTGGGAAGCTTTCAAGCACTCCTAAAAATTGTATCCATTATGATTACAGCAAACAGAGTTTTAGAAAGTAACCTTTTGTAATAAATAAATAAATAAATCAATCAATCATTCCCTCCAGTGGATTCTTATTAATCCTGCCAAGTCCTTTGTGTTTCAGCTTTAGTTTCTCCATATTTATTTTCTTTCACATCCCGACACTTTCCCTGGTGTACTTCAGATTCTTTCTTATGACCAGGTCTCCAAGTATTACAAGTTTGATTTGGTTGCAGTGGAATGTTATTTACTAGAAATATCAGAAGTTACACCCATGAAGCCTCACCAATATGGATGCCTAAATATAAGCTGAACAAGTAGGACAACAACAATAGACTTGTTAACATGGAAGAGAGAAAGCCCAGGAGGCCTCAACCCTACACAAAGAACTACAGGCAGCCAGGTGTGGTGCAGAAAACAAACAAACAAAAAACCCTACAGGCACCTAAGGAATGAAAGCTGAATATGGAGAAATAGTCTACCCCAAGAAAGAGTACATCAATTTGTTATCCAAACACGAAATGGTCAGCCTTAGAGATACACATATGAGTAACATTATAAAAAGTGAACAGGTTGCATTTCTATAATGAGGAATATTCATACACACATATTTACACAGAAATACACACACACATACACACACACACACACACACACACATATATATATATATATATATATATATATATATACAAAAGTAAAAATAGCCATGAATTTGAGAGAGAGCAAGAAGGAAGGTTTGGAGGAAGTAACAGGGAGGTGAAAGTGATGCAATTATAATTATAATTTCAAAGAATAATAACAAATAAATTAAATTTTAAAATGTTAAAAGTTTGGCTCAGATGTCCTAACAAGACTTTCCCAGAGCCAGTCATGCAAAATGTGGAACAATTTGAATATACAGAACCGGGAAACTATTCAGTTATTTCTATCTGTGTCAGAAACATTTGAAGGTACGTGACTACTCTCTCTCTCTCTCTCTCTCTCTCTCTCTCTCTCACACACACACACACACACACAGTTTGAGAATTTTATATATTCACACATTGTGTTTGGATCAAATCCATACTTCCTCCTCCACTTTCCCTTATCCCTCCCTGCAACTCCCAATTTTTTGTTTTCATTTATTAGCCCCCACCCGAGTCTACTTATTGCTACCTGGATGTTCATGGGTGTGGGGTTATCTGTTGAAGCATGCATAGCCTCTCTGTGGCTGTCTGCCTGAAAGAAACTGCCTCTCTATCCCCTAGAAGTCATTCTCTAGTTTCTCATGACCCCTCCTCATTTATGATGGAATTTTAGTTTGCTTCATTTTGTTAGGTTTGGAGGGAGGCTTTCCATGGTCTCTAACTCTATGCATGTTGACCAGTTATGCATCTCTGTATTGATTACCGCCTACTGCAAAAAGAGTTTTCTTTGATGAAGGTTGATAGGAGCACTAATCCTTGTGTATAAAGGATAATAACACGTGAGTACTCAAACCCATAAAACAAAGATAAATCATACGTGTACAATCCTCATGAAACAGTAGCCGTAGCTGAAGGAAGACAGGCAAAAGTTAAGAGGCACATTGAAATACAGTGGCCCAAAATATCTATATTTTTTTCCAAATGTCATAAATGATTACATTTTAACATTTTAGGCATTCAATTCACATTGAGATTGATCCTCATAAAATAATTTATAATATATTTTAATAAAAACTAATACATTTCTTAACTAAAGACATTTCTTAAATATTGGCCATTGAGTCTTGCTTTCATTTTTAGCAAGAGCCTGCAGAGTGACTCTCTGACCAAAAATTCAACTTAGATGTCTGAAAACTTTCAAAACTGATTTGTAACATAAATTTTAAAAATTATTTCTGGGGCTGGAGAGATGCCTTAGTAGATAAGAGGACTCAAGTTCAACTCCCAGCACCCACATGGCAGCTCACAGCTGTCTATAATTCCAGGATCTCACCTCACTGCTCTCTCATTCCCCTACACTGGGGCATTGAGCCTTCACAGGACCAAAGGCCACTTCTCCCATTAATGTCCGACAAGGCTGTCCTCTGTTAGATATGTGGCTGGAGACATGCATCCCTTTGTGTGTACTCTTTGGTTGGTGATCAAAAATAGTTCTTAAGATATTATTTCATAGGTGGAACACATTTTACTGTCAGAAACATTATAAATAATTGCTGAGTATATGGGTTTGCAAAGTGAAACTCATAGAAGTCATAATATTTGGAAATTTTGTCTGCATAATTGCCATAAAATGTAGTAGGAACAAGGCACACAAAGATAACATGATTATGAAATAGGTTTAGAATAGATATATGGAAACATTTTTGAATGGTCTTGCTTAGCAAGAACAGACTTGATTAAAACACACTGAGGGATATTGCAGTTGAGCGTTTGAAATGGATCACTTCCTAGAAAACGTCAGTCCTTGAAGCTTCTCTGAACTTCCACATACATCATTTTCACTTTCATTTACTCATGCGATAATTATTTTCTGAGGATCTCAACTGTGTGCTTGGGCAGGTGTTAGCAATAGGAATGCAAAAGGAGCATACATTGAGAATATGTGGGAAGATGGGGAGTTCACAGTTTAGTGAGAAAATGGGAAAGAAATATAATGTTGAGACTGTATAAGTGATTCTTCTTGATGGGGGCTTATGACCAGTATTAATTTTATATTTATCGACTTGTAATGTTGGGTTTGGGATTTCTCTTTGTTCCACAGTGGACCTTTAGACAAGAAATAAAATATAGGAGTACAAATACTTTTTGAGGTTTCTGACAAAAATCTCAATATAGGAAAGAAATATATGTGTGAAAAAAATGCTCACTTCTCCAGATAGATGAAAGAAGAAAGTGGGGTTGATTTCTTTGTGGAGGAAGAGATTGGAAAGTAAAGTTTGAGTCACTGAGAGCCTGGGAAGTATTAAAAAATGACTTGGCCATCTAAACCATCTGTGGCGTTTCTTTCCTTCCTCTCCTCTTCTCCCTTCATTTCTTTCTGTTTCCTGGACCTTTACCCCACCCTTTCCGTACTCATTGGTTTCTTACCATCCCTAAAGAAATCATGTTGTCAGTCATTCTTTAGATAGTAGAGATACATAGATCTACTCAACAATGACATAGTTTTAGTCTTCAAAAAGTTGATGGTCCACACCAATGCTTCAATTTCAAGGCTTAGTGTACAATCAGGTGAGGTCATTTTGACCACCTGTCAAGCTGCAAAACGTTAGTCAACCTACCAGAATTTATGCTGTCAAATTTTGAGTTCAGGAGGCTTTCAAGTGCCCTATAGTGTCAGAAGTAATAGTGCTAATAGTCACCCTTGCAGATGCTGGATAATGGAGAGATGGAAGAGAACAAGGAAGGGCTGGAGTACCAGGTCAATTAGGTGGGTAAGGAGGGAAACATTTTGAGAGAACATATACTTACTGAGTGGCAGAAAGGTATTTCTGTCATTTAATACTGTCATTAATAATGATTAGACTATATCTATGGATATCAACTAAATCCTTAACATTATCAATATCCAATGCTTAAGAAGATTAGGAGATGGTCATAGTTGGATTGAAGAGAGAATGGAAGGGAAAATCCTAGTAGATACAGGATCCTGTGAGAAAGAGCAATCCACATTAAACCTAATGCATATTCTCTTCATATATTTCCCTTAATATTTAAAAGAAAATTCAGGTCTGTGATATTTGCTTAGCAAATTTGAACTGCTCACACTGGGTTCCCAAATGTAGTTTCAGTCACTTAGAAGGCTGAACAGGAGGACAACTCGAGACCAGGAATTTAACAGCAGCCTGGACAACAAAGCAACATGTTTATCAAAATGAAAATGAAACTTAGAATCCATCCATTTAATCATGAATCTTAAAGAAAAAAACACATTCGCCAATAGGCGATCGTATTTGCTGAAGAAATAGAACTTCTGAAGACAAATGGAGAATTATGAATTCATGTTTTGTGACACATTATAACAGCAGGGACCGGTGCTGTTTGTTATTTGTATCAAGATCACAAAGTATGTAGTGTGAAATCATCTAAATTTATGTGAAATTTATCCTATTTCATTGTTCTGACATTTAATGCACTTAAATAATTTACAAATAAAACTTTTTCCCTTTTAGAAGTGGAAAGGAATGCCTAATTGTGAACAGAGTTAATTTTCAGTTGACTCCTAAGATAACAGGGCAGCTTTAGGAGCCTAATTAAACTACGTATTTGCTCTAATTACTTTAGCCGCAGACTGCTAGGAAACAAAAGCAGAAAACAGGCCTGTGCTGTGTGTAGCAGGCAGGCTTTTTCACTGTTGTTTTCTTCAGTAGAGGTTTTGAGAGGGAAAAAAAACACTGAGCGGCAGAGCCATCATCTGCAAAGAGAGGCGAGAGCCCTTATCTCTGCTTAGTGGAGAAAGCATGTTCATCACGCATGGCTTTATTTATGTTCAAACATAGTGAAATTAATCATTATCACTAGCATCATTTTTGAGCATCAAGAGTCCTACCACATTTTGATCTACATAATTGGACATTAGCTCACAAAGATGAGAGTTAATAATTACAGGATAATTTGTACATTGGGCAAGAATAATAGCTCTATTATGCTGGTAATTTCTTATGCTTTATTCTCTTGAATAATGTCTCTTGAAGCTGTTCATATTTGATGTAACAGTTTAAATTTTCAGCTAAGTAAATTCACATTTTAATCAGCTACTTTTATTTTAGTACAACTTAGAATTTGAATGCTGATAATCATGTGGATAAGAGAAGAGTGAACTTTTACTATGGTGACAAGTCAGTTGAATGATCACGTTTTTATAACGAGATAACTAGCAAATCATTTAAAAAAGCAAATCCCATTAAATGTAAATTTTTTACTGGAAGGATAAATATACCACAATGGCTTATCCATTTCCTTTGCTTTCTAGATGTAAAATACTAGCTGCTTGTGTGGTTCCCTAAGCTAGTTAATGAAATATGAACTATTGTAAATATTATTATATCTTATCTATTACTTTTAGAAGATGTGTATCAAACTCAGTTTAGATGCCAAATTTAAAGGTATTGATGAATTGACATGCAAGGCAACTTTGGCTTTCTTTAGCAACATGTCAAAGAAGAAGAAGAAGGAAAAAAAACCCTAATATACAACATACAGTCAAAGGAGAGGAGAACATTAGTGGAAGTTCAGGCTAAACACCTTTCCTCTGGACCACTGAGATATCTGTGCCAAGCCTGTGCTTTATTTTGCCTATGGAAACCTGACCTAAACTAAACAACTATTCTATATCATTAAGTTGTCCAGGAAGATGAAAGTTTAAATATATGCCGGACAAGCTGCAGCATCTGCTGCGTTTCAGTAATGGTGGTCTCTCCCAAAAGCTTCTGTGCTGGAACAACTCTAGGACATGGGAGCTTTTCTTGACCTATGGGAAGAAAATGATGCTCTTCGAGTCAAATATTCTTTCTGCTCACCAGGACTCATGCTTTCAGAACTGCTTCTATTGTAAGAAACATACAAAAGAAAGCCCTGCATGAAACATCTCACTATAGCTCTAATTTCACTTTGCTATAGTCAAATAATATACCTTGGGCACAAAGTGATCAGCACAGTTAACCTTGCTCTGTGGTTGTTTAAATTATTTCTACTCTTTTTTTTTTTAATATGCCGGTTCCATCTACACCGGAGCCTACTGTCATATTATTTCAGAATGAAATATAAAGTGTAGCATAGATTCTCTCTACTAATTAACTGACATGAAAACTAATGTGGCTTTTCCTTTAAAAAAGCATACAAGGTCAGATATATGATCTCTTAAAGAGATGATAAGAAGGGGTTCTGATAGCTAGCTCTCTGTTAGCCTGCACTACAAAACATGGTGACTAAAACTGACAACTCTCTTTGAATGGAAGGGAATCAAGTTTAATGTGATTTTAAACAAATCACCAGCTGAGGAACAAAACTTGAAATAAATATGACAATTTTTAAAATATTTATTATATAAGCAAATCAATATTACAATAAGAATCCAATAGATAAATCCAAGGATTTAAAAAGATGCTTCATAGAAGGCAAAACATAGTGGGTAGACACACAAATAAGCATTTTACCTTACTGACAAACAAAATTAAAATTATAACAGTGGGATAGCATTTTGTATATCAGGATTTTTTTTAAAAATGAAGAATATATAACAACAAATAATGTAGTAGAAGAATAAAGTAATAAAATACTTTTTAAATTATGTATGAAATATTGCTATTTTACTCCAGTAATTCTAGTCTCCAGTCTGCAAAGGTAATTATTTAAACATTTTAAAGTAGATTCAAGATATTAATTGGAGTGTTATTTACAATACTGTAAATGATTAATTATAGCAACATACCTTAGAACAGACAATATATTGTTTTACCACAACTGTATAGGTATCATAGAAATATGGGAAAGTATTACCTTATAGTGCTGATTGAAAAGAATAAGGTATCAAAATTACATGTAAGTCTATATTGCTCCATGTAGAAACTGTTTATACACAGGTGGTAGAGACACAAGGATTCTTGAATTTGTTCATTATTTTCCAAATTCTATTTAACAAGAGCCTTAATGTATTTGATATATTTTTAAATGTTAAGTTACAGTATTTTCAAATGCATTGTCTTTTTTTTAACAATTCTATCAGAAGCAAAACCGTGAATTTATAAAGTTGTAAAATGTTATAACTTCAAATTAATGTATCCATGATCGTTTTGAATTTAAGTGCATTTAACCTTGTACATATGTAACGAAGCAGTTGAAACCTGTAGGTAGAGACCCCAGTTCATTCACATTCATGCTGCTTTCAGCCCCTTATTCATCCTGCCTCCAGCCCATTTCCAAAAGCACAGTTGTTTCTAGCACCTGTGAATACACTGGCTGGAGGCAAAAGACATGTTAATGACTGTTCCTAATCTTTGGGGCCCAAATAAAACCACTTCCCCCACTCTAAACCTGACCATCAGGAAAGTGCCATCTATTTGAATGTAGTTCTTCTGTTGCTAACAAAGAGAATTCTTAAGAAAAAAGGAGATGGAGTCTATTTTTATAATGTATCCCTGCCTATTTTGCTGTTGGATTTATAACTATTTCCCCTTTGCAGTATCTACGATAGGAAAGGTAAATTGACATTCCTCTCTCTCTCTGAAAGAGAAATGCTATGCGTTCCTCTATCCCTCTTTTCAAATGCAGTCGCTTCTTTGATACTTTAATAACATCTCAACCTGTCGCTATCTGAGATGAGAGAGCCAGAGACAAGGCAGAGACTGAGAGGAGAGGAGAGGAGAGGAGAGGAGAGGAGAGGAGAGGAGAGGAGAGAAGAGAAGAGGACAGTTTTTAGAAGGTTGCACTTACACCTTACACTCCGGCACTTTCTCCAAGAAGGGAGGCAGTAGATTCATTATTTTTGTGATATCATTTGTAAACTGAAATGAAGCAAAGACCTTCCTGAAGTAAAGGATGCAAAATATATTCAAGGGTATATATTCATACAGTCCTTTGTTCTAGATAAGAGCTTTTCTTTTTCATAAAGTTTCTCGGTCTCCTTCAAGGACAAAGAAAGTTACTATTTGTTAATTCCTTAAGGGTACAGTTCAAAGTACTGCCCTGGGATGTGGGGGGAATATCTTGACAGCTCAATATTGGTTTTCAGAAAAGAATCAAGTCCGGCTTTTTCCAACATGGCTGTATACTTCGCAGGCCCCCAAATTTGTACTTTTATAGTCGTCATCAATCAAATAGAAACATCACATCTAGCAAACCTGTGTTTTCGTGGACTAGAAATACACTCTGTGTACAGATAGCGTTAATTTTGAAGGCATCGCCGTAATTCCCGAGTCTTTGGAGTCCCTGGCTTTTGTCAGGGGTGGAGAGGGCGAGGAGGCGTGTGCAGCCTGGTGTGCAGCCTGGTGTGTAGCAGGTCTGAGGACCCAGGTCCTTGCCGCGTTTCCAGAGATAACTGACATTTTCTGCTAAGAAGCACAGCTCAAAGTGAGAGGCGGGTGGAACTAGAGCAAACTGCGATCGGAAGGGAAAATGTGAGCTGTAGGGAAAAAGAGAAAGGGCTCCTGGCAGAGGGGTCACCGCGGCTCTGGGATTTGCAGGAATTTATCACCACCATTAACAGCTATTTTCCGAGGGTTGTTTACAGCCTGATCCAGAGACAAGCAGATTGAGAAGCCCCTCTCTGGGACCCCAACCACGCCCCCTCATCCCCCAACTCCCCCTTCCACTAAACTAATGTATTCAGGGCCACCCCCTTGTTGGACCCTCCCATTGGCTCGTATCCTAACCAATCAGAGCCTTGCAGCGATTTCACCTGGTCCCCCGGCTTCCTAAATAAACAAACAAACCATCCGGTGCTCTGCCTGCCCCCTCCCCTCCCAACACCTCTATCCCCCTCCGGCCAAATGGGTGTGGGGCTGCGGCAACCCATCTTGTCACGATGGCTGGCCGCTGTGTCCTCCACCTCTCACGTCTACCCTCCACCCCATCCTTCTGGTACTCAGGACTAGGCTTGGTGTGGTTAGAGAGCCCCGCCTCCTCCCGTCGGTTTTGCCTTGAACCAAACGCCCTTAGATTCTCCCAAAGGGTCTCTGGCGCTTTGAAGATGGCCCTGCTTCCCTGGCTCCAGGTCCCCATCCCACGCACACCTTTACTGGTGGCCGCTTGCGCCCCTCCACCGCTGGGGTAGCTGCCTGTGGTGCGAGCTGCCGCGTGAGGCGACGGTCACGTGTTGTTTTGCCCACTGCCTTGAGCCCAGTGAAGTGGGCGGGGACGCGGGCCTAGGCGGGAGGGGTCTGGGGCGGGCAGACAGGGGGAGACTGCCTCTTCTCCCCCCAAAGCCCTCCCTTCTCGAGCCCCCCCTCCCCTCCGCTCACCTTAAAACCACGGTGCATCACCATGGCGAGTTGCTCCTTCTCTGGCCACCAAGCGCTTAGGAGACTGAGAGCCTCAGCAGCAGCAGCAGCCTCCGCAGCTCTAGCAGCAGTGGCGACCACCCCGCTCCTTTCCTCGGGAACCCGGACCGCACTCATTGGGACCGGGTCGTCCTGTCCGGGAGCCATGTGGCTCTCCACAGCCACTGGCTCCCGGTCAGACTCGGAATCCGAAGAGGAGGACCTCCCCGTCGGGGATGAAGTCTGCAAACGCGGCTACCTGAGGAAGCAGAAGCATGGGCATAGGCGTTACTTCGTGCTCAAACTCGAGACCGCAGACGCTCCAGCTCGACTCGAATACTACCGAAATGCCAGGAAGTTCCGGCACAGTGTCCGCGCCGCGGCGGCTGCAGCAGAGGCGGCCGCCTCCGGTGCTGCGGTCCCCGCGCTCATCCCACCACGGCGCGTGATCATCCTGTACCAATGCTTCTCCGTGAGCCAGCGCGCCGATGCCAGGTACCGACACCTCATTGCCCTTTTTACCCAGGACGAATACTTCGCGATGGTGGCCGAGAACGAGTCGGAACAAGAAAGCTGGTACTTGCTCCTCAGCCGCCTCATCCTCGAGAGCAAGCGCCGCCGCTGCGGCACGCTAGGCGCACTGCCGGACGGAGAGCCGGCAGCCCTGGCGGCCGCAGCGGCGGCGGAGCCACCCTTCTACAAAGATGTGTGGCAGGTAGTAGTGAAACCCAGGGGGCTGGGGCACAGAAAAGAGCTGAGCGGCGTGTTCCGGCTGTGTCTTACCGACGAAGAGGTAGTGTTTGTAAGGCTCAATACCGAAGTGGCCAGTGTGGTCGTCCAGCTGCTGAGCATTCGTCGCTGTGGGCACTCGGAGCAGTACTTCTTCTTGGAAGTCGGCAGATCCACTGTCATAGGTCCGGGGGAGCTGTGGATGCAAGTGGATGACTCCGTGGTGGCCCAAAATATGCATGAGCTGTTTCTGGAGAAGATGAGAGCCTTGTGCGCAGATGAATACAGAGCCCGATGCCGCAGCTACAGCATCAGTATTGGCGCCCACCTGTTAACCCTGCTGTCCACTAGGAGGCACCTGGGCTTGCTCCCGCTGGAGCCTGGTGGCTGGCTCAGAAGATACGGCTTGGAGCAGTTTTGCCGCCTCAGAGCTATCCGTGAGAGGGAAGAGATGCTATTCACCAGGCGCTTCATCTCACCCAGAGAGCCTCCGCCTCCCTTTAGGCGAGGAAGAGGGCACCTGCCCAGAGCCCGCAGGTCCAGGAGAGCCGCGTCAGTACCACCCAGCCTTTTCCGACGCTCAGCACCTAGCCCGGGAAGGATCCCACAGCCTGAAGATGTCCCCAACGACAGAGCCCGTGAAGCCTCCGGTTCCAGCTCTGGCAACACTGAAGAAAAAGACAAGGAGGGTGAGGAAGGAAACCGAGGTGATTGCATACCTATGAACAACTGGGGCTCAGGAAATGGCCGGGGCTCAGGAGGTGGACGGGGCTCAAGTGGCCAAGGTTCCAGTAGCCAGGGCTCAGGTGGGAGACAGGGATCTGGAGGTGGCCAGGGCTCAGGAGGCCAGGGTGCCGGAGGAAACCAGTGTTCAGGAAATGGCCAGGGCACAGCAGGTGGCCATGGCTCAGGTGGAGGTGGCCATGGCTCAGGCGGTGGCCAGAGACCTGGAGATGGTCATGGCTCAGGTGGTGGCAAGAACTCAGGAAGTGGGAAAAATTCTGACGATGGTGACCGTGGAAAATCTGTGAAGAAAAGATCCTACTTTGGTAAATTCACTCAAAGCAAGCAGCAGCAAACACTGCCTCCACCCCCACCGCCACCGCCAGCAGCTGGAGCAACTGGTGGCAAAGGGAAGTCTGGAGGAAGATTCCGACTTTATTTTTGCGCAGACAGAGGCACAAAAGAACGCAAAGAAGCCAAAGAGGTAAGAGATATGGAGACCTCAGGAGGTGCTACCCGGGGGCCTTACAGAGCCAGAGCTTTCGATGAAGATGAGGATGACCCGTATGTGCCAATGAGACCAGGGGTGGCTGCCCCTCTTGCGTGTTCCAGTGATTATATGCCAATGGCTCCTCAAAATTCCTCTGCTTCAACAAAACGCCACTCTAGGTCACCCTTTGAAGACTCCAGAGGGTACATGATGATGTTTCCCAGAGTGAGCCCCCCACCACCTGTGCCAAGTGCTCCGAAAGCACCGGACACCAATAAAGGGGATGACTCAAAGGACAATGACAGTGACAGTGATTACATGTTTATGGCTCCCGGAGCAGGTGCGATTCCTAAAAATCCTCCCAATGCGCAGGGAGGCTCTTCCTCCAAAAGCTGGAGCTCGTATTTCTCTCTGCCAAGTCCTTTTCAGAGTTCACCTTTGGGACAGAGTGACCACAGTGAGTATGTTCCTATGTTACCTGGAAAATTCCTGGGGAGCGGTCTACACAAAGAAGCCTCCTTTAGCCAGGGCACCAAAAATGTGTCTTCAAAGCCTTCAACTGAGGCGTCATTCTCAAAACCCGAAGATAAAGGGTCATCTGCAAAGCCTTCAGATGATGTGCCCCCAATGAACAAGGCTAAGGAACCTAACCACCTTTCTTTTATTGCAAAAGGAACTCAAGTAAAGCCCAAACCGCTAAACCCCACACAGGAGCGGAGAGAAGCTGCTGGCTCCCGTGACTATATCAACATTGACTTTATTAAGAGAGAGCGCCTTGTGCTACCTTCCTCTGCTCAAGGACTGCCAGACATGCGGGGCGTAGTTACTGACCCCGCACCCACAGCTTTTTCTGGCTACCTGAATGTTGAATTCGGGGTGCCCTTCCCAAATCCAACAATCCGCCTCTCAGATCTTTTAAGAGTTCTACCAGGTGCCAACTCCATCCCTCTGGCCGGTACTAGGTGGCCCTTCCCAGGCAGTGCTATAGGTAGCATTGTGGAAGCGGGAGAATACATTGAAGTTATTTTCAACCCGGCTATGACACCAGCCATGTCTTTTGCTGACAGTGCCATTTGCTATGATGCTCAAACAGGTCAAATCTATGTCGTCGACCCATTTTCTGAGTGCTGTATGGACGTTTCTCTCTCTCCTGGTCGATGCTCTGAACCGCCACCTGTAGCTAGGCTGCGGCGGGAGGAAGCGCAGGAGAGAAGACGCCCACAAAGCCGCTCCCAAAGTTTATTTGCCAGCACTCGAGCCGCGGTCTCGGCTTTCCCGACTGACAGCTTGGACAGAGACTTTCCCGCCGCTTCTGCGGTGATTGCTGCTCCAGCTGAGGCGCCTCTCTTGGCAGTGAGCCGGGCTTTAGCCGTGGTCTCTGCGCTCGCAGCGGCCCCCAGCATAGGCGACGTCTTTGCAGGCTTCCGCGCTGCGGCAGGAGTTGACTCCGCCTCCGCTCGCGGGTTCCAACCTGTTGCGGGTGCCCAGGCTGTAAGAGAATTCCAGGACCTTGCCGCAGGCTGGAATCCTGGAGCCCTTAACCACAGGGCCCGAGGTGAGGACCTGGCCGCCGGCGCAGCGGCTCCCCCGCCGCCACCTCGCCAGATTTGGGTGCTGAGACCCCAAGAGAGAGCGGATTCTGAGGACGACGACGATGATGACGACGACATTTACGTGAGAATGGACTTTGCCAGACGAGACTACAGGAAGTGACCACTCTCCGAAATGAGGTTGGTGAATTTATAATGAAAATTCCTTTAGTTATCGGAAATCGATTAATAAGTGAGTTGATGCGTTAGTTGGTATGCTGTTAGCATAAGTGACCTGCTAGTTCATTTCCTAGTGTTATTGGGGAGAGTAGAATGCTGTTTTTAATTTTTCACATGATGTATATTTTGGCCTTTGCGAAAACATTAGCTTTTACATAACCCATATATTTATCTGACAGAGCCAATTGTTAAACATTGCAGTAACTTCTTAAGAGTGGTTCAAAGTAAAGATCCATAGCAACCCCAGCGGGAGGATGCTTTCAGAAGTACTTCCCCTTCCCTGGCTTCTCCACATACTGAGTTCTATGGCCTCACTTTCCAGCCTACAACTAAAAGCTACTATGTGTGCTCTATGTGTGTTCTATGTGTGCTCAACCGAAGTGCCGTGGTTGAAAGAGAACACAGAGAGTTCAGCAGTTAACAAGCCAACTATTGACAGATTTACTTTCTAAAAGGTAGTCACTGTTTGGCTAGTTTGCTGTGGTTTGTCTAAAAGGTTAACACTTGGTTGTCAGCTGAATCGGGAGTGGATGCATAAAATCCCAGATGATTAAGAGATACTCTTTGCTCTGGAAAGTGTTTCTGTGCTGATCTGATTTTGTTTTTACACAGAATTGAAAGAAACCATGAGTGTTCCTTTTTTGTCATTGGTAGGGAAAGACAAGTTACTTTTGCTGTGCTTCAGTTTCTTCTTTTTTTTTTTTAACCTCCCCTCCTCCACCTCTCTGGAGAGGGTGGAGTGGTATCTTGATTATGGATATGAATATTGTTTCAAGGGTTTAAAGGGCATATAAAACATTTCATTGGTGTGTCTTCTGGAAAATGGAAAAAAGCAAGATGAAAGGGCTGGTGGAAGAAGACGGACCCCCTAGCTCCCACCCAGGGTGGCTAACCCTGGAGCAGTGGGAGACTTTCAAGGCCTAATTTTCTGAAGGAAGAGAAGGAGTTGTAAGAACAAAGCTTAGTGAATCTGTGAACAGAATTGCCCAACTCTGTCTGGACAGAGTCTCAAGTAATGTTTGCTGATGATACCCTTGTGGTCTGCCCTGCCTTCTCTCTTTAGAACAGCGCGCTTTCCCTGTGAGGGGTTGGTCCCCAGCAGTTTTCAGTCCACTAGTCAGTTTGCTGAAGAGTTTTGCTTTGCTTGCTCTCTGGAATGCTTTTGTGATTGGATCTTTGCCCACTGTGCTTGATCAAGCAGAACAAGCTGGGGTTGATCACAACCATCCCCTTACAAGCTCCCCATTTAGCGCAGGTGTAGCCCCCTACCTCCTCTTTCTCTCCTTGCTATAGAAAACTTGCCATACAAAACCTCACATCGCAGCACAGACACTACAAAGGAGTGATCATTAAAACAACAAAAGGCCGATTTGGCTTGCTGAAGGACTTCATTCAAAAGTCCTTTTAATTGTGAGCTCCCCCCCAACACAGACACCCACCCACCAACCCCCCAAACACATACACACGGGTGGGGGACACACACAGAGCACTACTATCATAGGTATATATATTTAAAAGTCATAATTCAATTTCCAAGAATATAGTCAGATCTTATGCGGAAGTCTAACTGCTCAAGGTACTGTGTACAACTCTGACATCAAATTCCACATCAAAAGAGTAGCTGCTTGTGACCCTGTGATTATTTTTTTTGAAATGATGCCTACACTTTCCAATATTCTGGTCTTTGTACACACACACACACACACACACACACACACAAATAAAAATAGTGAAATCATACTGTTCTTCAAATATTCAGATGAACTCTGACTTCTGAGGATTATTGAGATTCAATGCCCATTATATTTATAAAAGTTACTGATTAGTGACCTTGTAGCTATACTGGAGATTTAATATGCGCTGACTGTATTGTTTATTGAGGAAATTCCCACCTTTATTGTGGTTCTATACCACTGAGGTTGTAACTTACAGACAGGCAGGAGCTTACATTGAGATAAGTGAATGGAAGCATTTTGGAGCATGAAATCACTTTATAAATCAAAAGTGTTTTTGGTCGATGGTTTAATACTGAAGTGAAAATTCAAGCATTTAAACTAATGATTTAGTTTTTCTGAAAACTAGCAAATTTCTTGATGCTAAAGAGATATTTGACATGTAGTTTACTACAATATATCATATGGAAGGGCACAGGAGGAGGTATGGTATTATAAAAACCTATTGCAGAAAATGACTTTAGGTAGCATTTTAATGTGGATTGATAAAGTGTTGTCTGTGAAATGTTCAAAACAGGTCAAATGAATCTGATCATGTTTTTCTCTAAATCTATAGATGGACAGCCAGTTACTTCTGTTCTCTCTTTATTTTCTTACCTAGGATTTAAAAATTGAATACAGCATATTAGGAAACAGTGTTGTAAACAAGGCTCAAAGGCACAATGTTAGGAGTCACAAAGCTCAATAAGTTAATTTCCATCTACGGAATGTGTTTAGAACTAGCATAGAGCAGTATTGTGTGTGTATTATTATGTAGTTAGGATTAGTATTCTGGTTGTGACTGTTAACTACTACATTTAAAATCCAAAACTAAGTTAAAATTCTGTGTCACTTTTTGTGTCTTTTCTTTCATTGAAAATGTCCCACATGATTATTCACAGTTGGGATCTTTATATTGAGATCTATTTATGATGTAAGTGAGATTATAATTCATTAAGACCACTTCTATTGTGAAGTATAAAAATGATGAATATATAGCCTTATTTGTCTATAGTCAAGCTTCATGTATTTTGTAGTTGCTTGCTTAAACCAATTAGATACACCCAGAGTATAACTTGAGTATGTATTCTTTTGATACATGAAATATTTTTAAAGCAATTCCTTCATGATCAAGCCTTTGAACACATTAGCATTTAGAAGAGTGTCATTTCCCATATGATTTCATCTATTCCTAAACCGTTGTGTGCCTTTTTGCTTCTTTTAATGCTTTACCTGATATAAAATTGATAGGTTGAAGTGATTTTGGATGTAAATTTCCCTGGTATTTTAATTCAAGACATAGGAGCATGAAATGAGCAGCTGTAGATTATATGAAATGATTGGTCATTCAAATTAGTTATATTATGATAGTATTAAAAGGCTAAAACTAGTAATTAGCCTCTGACAATTTAGTTCCTATTATCACAACATGGGAAGCCCAAGCATTTTGCCGTTGTCCTGCTGCCAAGTCCCAGTGCTATAAATTATAGGTGCTGAAGGCAAATCATTTTTACTGTACTAGACTTATTTAATGTAAATAACTAGAATATAATCTCCAGATAGCAGACAATTTCCAGCTATAATTGATGGTTTACTTATTTTATGCAGCATTCATCATCCATCCCCACCAAATCTAGATAATTCTTTGGAGTAATAAAGTATTTGACTTAAACAATTAAAAAGGACCTCACCCAGTTAAAGTTAGCTAAAGTTGTTGGCAATCATTATTCATTTGCATTTGTTCTATTTTAAGACTGATGCTTCCAGGATAAAAATGTCAGCTAGGAGCAAAACATCTCTTTGAAACCAGTGCCAGGTCTTTAATTAAGCACACCAGACTATTATACGTTCATAAATACTCAACTAGGGTCTTTAGCTTTCTTTCCCTGTCTCTAATCGCCAAACATGAACCAAAATTCTTCCGAGTCATTGGCAGGCATTTATCTTGGGGTACAATCTCAGGTTTATGAAGTACGAACAACAAACAAACAAACAAACAAACAAAAACCCCTTTATATTTGAACAGATATGGCTGGCCCTTGCAGGAAAAATGTAAGGATTACTGTGTGTGAATGTAAATGGATTGTTTTTCAATTGTCAACTTGTTGATCGAGGGAATGCTTTCCAGTTACAGATTGATTGCCTTATATTTTTCAAAGTGCTTTCACATTCATTATTTTACTGCTGGTAAGTACTGAAAGTGACGCTGGAGTTAAGAATTTTCCTGTGTTCATGAAGGTAAGTGGCAGAACTGAAAATGTAACTCAGAGCTGTTTTCCAGTCTCCTGCTCCATCTGGCACACGACACTAACCTTCAAGCAAGTTTTAGTTTGCCATATTTATATTAATGAAAGTTATTATATAGGAAAGCTTTGGGAGCACAAGCACTAGTACACATTAATTTGATGGTAGCAAATTTTGTTAGAACTCTCTCAGAGCGTTCTAAGTTGACCATCAGTCAGGGCTCAGGTGATCTTCATTACTGACCTCAACTGGAACTTAATGTTTTAAATTGTACTTAGAGAAGAGTTAGCTGTTCTTACTTCCCAAACACAAATTGTGTGAGCATGTATATGTGTATATGTGTGTGTGTGTGTGTGTGTGTGTGTATGTGATGAGTATTTATATCAAATGGAAGCATTGGAAAGGAAAGAATGTGAATTGAGGGTGTAGTCAGTAAATTCCAACTAATAGTCATTTCCTTAACTGAATTTAGATTTCTGTGTCTTTGCTAATAGTGGCATTTGTCAGCTATTACAAGCCTTTTAATTTAATTTTTCTTTCTGTATAAATCTCATATTTCAATCTAAACTACCACAGTGAGCATAACAGGATAAAATAAAACAGGGGGAAAAAGGTGCTATAGACATGTATGCTGGTGTGTGTGTGTGTGTGTGTGTGTGTGTGTCCGTGCACATATGGAGGTGCTTTGGGTCTTCAGGCAGGTAGTTTTCAGAAGTCTTGAGAATCAGATCCTATGTGGGACATTAAATCTTGTTTTAAATTAAATTCATTTTCTTTAGCACCATTTTAAAGGCTTTAAGACTATGTACAAATATCATTTTATTGGTCGTCTTGGGAAATACATTTTGTGAAATGCTAAGTTAAAACTGGTAGTATGTGGTATTGGAGGGCTGGCAACCTCTTAAACCATGAGGATCATTTCCTGAATGAAAAATGGAAATGCAAGCAATTAATTTTTAGAACAATGAAGTGAAGATACTGCAATCCACTTGGGTTTTTTGGCACAACTATTGAAATGCAAACTGTAAACCTGTTGATAACATTGTGAGTATTTTATCCTTGCTTTACAGACACAAGCTGTTCTCCAGCTACTCTGCATTGATTATTGCGCACACAGATGTGGAATCATAGGGTTGACATTTAAGATTTGGGAAAATTTTAGGAGCTTTTAATATTAACAAATATACTGGTTTTGATTTGCGTTGATTTAAAGAATTTTTTCTCTATTTCAGACTGATAAATGAATTCCTTTTAGAATAGAAAATGGCTGCATAAGTATTTATTTATAGAAATGAGAAAGTGATCACTGTTTTCCCCTACACGCTAATATACTCTCTTTATAATGTAAAAGTTACCAATGCTTGTATCTATGACTTGTACTGTTAAGATGCCCTTTACCAGACTTGAGTCCTTCATTTCAGGAAAAAAAATGAGCTTACCTGGTTTCTCTCTAACAGAAAAGGTGGGGACCGTCTAGAAATCCTATAAGACCTATGTAGAACTACTGTTCTAGATGTCCCCAGCCTCAGCTTGTTTGCATTCAGCTAAAAGCAACAGTTTTCCTTGTAGGAATTCCTGTTGTACACTTCTGAGGATGTGTTGCCTGGTTCATTACCATTTGTTGGCACACAGGTAACCAGGCTGATATTTCCATGCTTAGATTGACCGCAATATGTGTGGTACTCTTCAGACTTTTAAAGATTTGCTGAATATCCTATTCCCCTTAAATTGTGATCACCCTAGCTAGATCTAATTTTAGATCTCGAAAGTTCTATAATTTGCCTCAATTTGATTACTGTTTTCCTCCTTGAAGACTTGAAATGTAGAATGTCAGTCAAGACAATACCCACAGGTGATCTTGAAAATCACTCACATGTGCATCCACCATGCCCTTGAATGAGTGACTAGGGAATGTTATTTTAACCTTTTGACTATAGGAGACCTTATTATTTCTATCATCCATCATGACTAGAAGACCTATTTTCCTGGAGTTCCCAATTGAAACTTCCAGTGCATCTCACAGAAATGATTGGATAAAACAATTCCTCTGTTAGTTCAGGAAATGAAGAGGTTAAATAGAGTCTTGTGTAGACCATTTTTCAGAGCAGTGTTTCTATGAGGTAATTTATTCTGAGTTTCAACTAACAATGAGCCTGGGACTATATGTCTTTTGTAAATTGAAGACTGAACATATTAAAATTCTACTAACTTGCATTCTTCACATCAGCAGTAACTAGGCAGCAGAGTGAAAGAGTCCAAGTGTGTGTTGGGATGTAGTAGAGAAACCAACCTAGGATGAAAAATAAAGCATGGAGTTTTACAAGTGACATGTTTTTATTCCAGATTCTTTTGACAAGTTCTTTTGGGAAATCACTGCCACTGTGGGGAAAAGCATATTTTATCATTAGATCTAAGAAAGACATACTATGAGTGGCACTGTAAAGACCAGCAGCATTCCCTGTTAATTTTCACACTGTAGGGACAGTACTTCCTATTTATCAACTCATACAGGGAACTGTTCTTATTGAAGAGATGAAACCTGCATATAACCCAGTGACTGCTAAGCTAAATAGCATGCCTGAATTTTTATATCCTTCATATATCCATCATTCACTTTGGCTCTTTGCTTGGTGCATTTATTTGACCAAATGGAAAAATAGATCCAAGTCAGATAACTCTCGAGAGCATCACCATTCATTTTTCTGTTGGTGAGATGTTATTAAAAATAAATAGGAACTGAACACATGGTGTGGTTGTCAGCTCTTTAATATTCCTTTTGTAGACTTTGTCAGGTTTAGGTTTAACCCTGAATTGCGTTCTTCCTCTTCTCAGCAGCCTTGTGAATTGCTTCTTTTTGGTGTTCTTTGGAATGTGTTCATTTTAATATGGGCCTAAGAGAAACAGAATTATAAAAGCAAATCTGTGGCTTTGGTTCCCATAATGCATTGTAAAAGCAAGGTAAATTATTTGGGGATTATCCTTGTTTGGAAAGCATCGTTACCGTCTACTAACCTAGATGAACAGGAATTGACAAACAGATTTGTAAACATGAAACTACGTGGCCATTTGCTGGGTCTTAGTAGGTTTTTCGTTCTTCACCCAGTGTTGATGCAAGTGTTATAGGAAGGCATGGAAATATGAATACAATTTTTGGAAGAACTGCTATTATATTTTGGAAGCAGAGAAAAATTACTCCAATAGCAATAAATGGTTCTAATTCCAAGCATTGTCTCTTGGGTAGCTTGGCAGCTTAATTTATACATTCCTGCAAAGTTGCATGAAATGAAGTGCATAGTACATGATACTTAGTACTTAGAAATCCTCATTTGAAACAATTCCATTGATATATATATATATATATATATATATTAAGCTAAATTTGTGATATACCGTTTTAACATCACATTTCTGTCAAAAAATGTAGATAATATTTAAATAAAATTCCAGGATACCTACCTAGTTCAATTTAGCCACAAGTAAATGAGTTGCTAATATGCACACCCCCTACCCTCTATCCTAACAAAACCTAATACTTCACAAAGGCAGTGTTCACAGGAAGACTTAATACTTTCTAAGTTAGTGCACTTCTTTTTAGGCTTTTTAATTTAAAGGAAAGATCCCTACAATGAACGTAACTAACAACTACAATAAGTCAGGAGGGGTGGTAACTCTGATGCTCAATCCTGTTGCATTTATCAAAATATCCATCGGGGGAAAAATGGTACTTCTAGTTAATTGAAGATCTTTTACTTGAAGCCTACTCTGGAGAAAGTTTGCCACAGTCTTTTAGCTTGTTTTCTGTGTACAGGCAGCCCTTGGTATTAAATATCTGTGTCTATGCCAAGGCAGCATCCTCAGTGGGTCTCTCAGCTACCTCTTCAAGTTTTGTTTTCTTTTGTTTATGAACAAGGAGTGGGTGACAGCTCTTTGCACTAATTTTTAAAATAACTTTTGTCTTGTCATCTTTTTTTTTTTAGAGTTATTACACTGCCACCAAAACCAAACACATTTTAGAAGAAAAGTGACACAGAACTTCATCTTTGTCTACTCCAGATCTGCCTAAAAGAAAGAAAATTCTGAAACTTCTGAATAGAAAGCAGCCTTGATTTCTACCAGTCAACGAGCAGACTGTGGCGGCTGAATGAGCATGCTAATGGAGTTTATTCTTAGGACTGCCTCCTGCATCCATTGATTGACTTAAATATGTGCACACTGTACGTTTGCTTTGCTTCCTAGGTTCCCTGATGTGTCTGTTTAAAAGGAATGAGATGCTATAAGTTAGTGTCTCATAACACTTCCCCTTTCCTCTATAAAAAATATGTAAATATAGCCAGCATATAATACTTGGGAGGATTTTCAATGAGAATATCTTTAAACAATGGTAGACAAAGAGACATCTATGTAAATGAGAAGGTAGGTATGATCTGGAGAATCTTTTTGCTGAACATTCACATACTTAAAACATTTCTTGATCAAGGAATTAATGTGAATTGAACCTCTATCTTGACAGGACATTTTCAGTATTTTAAAGACAAGACTAAAGGGCAAATTATCTCAGAGTTTGCTCATTAACAAGACTACAACATTCTATCAACACTAACCATCAACTAAAGTGATATCTTGACAGAGTTGTTCTAGCATTTTAAAGGCAGAACCAAGGAGCAGGTTGTCTACTTCTATGTGTAGAACCTGGTGATGTTCTGCTATCGAATTGAACATATCCAAGCCTATTGTTTTTATTTTATTTTGAAATCTACATTTATCCCTGCAAAGAGGCAAGTATCCATTTCACAAGACCCTTTCTGGCTCTCTGGGGCCTCCTCTTTCCAGCTCTTTAAACTGCCTCCCCCTCTTTCTGGCTTTCCCACAGTAACCATTCTCCCTCCCATGTCCAGGATGCCCAGGGTGCCTATAATGACATTGCTTACCCATTTTCAGAAATTGGTGTATACCTATAAGATTAATCAACCAATCAACTGATGCCTAAAACTCAAGCCAAAAGGAACCTCTTATAAGGCCCTGTTTCCTTCTGGACAATGGAGCCAATATAAGATGTACAAAATTTAAAATAAAGAAAAATCAGAGCAAGCCCCCCCCCCCAGTTTTGCTTGCTTCTGATGGAAACTGAATTAAGATTTTTGGAACCTGGACCTTTGAGAATATGATAACAGCAGGTTGTGACCACACAGGATAGGTACAAAGGTCTTGAAGCTTGCTTAGAGCTTTGTTATGTGGTGGCACCCAGCTCTTGGATCTCGTACCATCACTGGCAAAACTCTCATCTCACAGATGGGTGTGAGTGTTTGAGCAAGTGTCTGCAAAAGTGTGTGAGTGCTAGTGTGTGTGTGCACACATTTGTGTGTATGTACACCTTTGTGTACCTGTGAACATGTGATTATAGACGTACCTATTGTGTGTAACTGTGTTTAAAAAAAATTGCTTCGCATTTAACGTGCAACTTTCAACTAGTGTGAAACTTACCTGAAGTTCTTTGCCACTCGGTTCCTACATCTTTGAACGTGTGCTTCTATCGTTGAGCAGGCTTCTAGTACATGTGGCTAAACTAACTTTCCAAAGGACCGAGTTGATTTCTATTGTTTCTCCCTGCCTACTAAGCAAAGGGATGGGGTGGGGTGTGTGTGTGCTCCTTTTCCCCCACGTGAATTGTGCTGAGGAGAGGATGTGGCTTCAGTGCCAGTCACTGAACCAGTTTCTGGTCATTGCTAGGGTATCACTTGCTTTCATCAGTCCCTTCAGGCTCCTCTCTTGTTCTTACCTAATTCAGTACTGCAGTGTGTGGCTTTTGTTCATTGTAACAGTGTACTCTTTAGGCAGCCTTTCTTCAGGCCTTCTATTACCATTTTATATTCAAGTAAGTTGTCATAATCGTTCAGAATTGAAGCAAGAAAAGATTTGAGGGAAAATGCTGTGTTATTTTGTTCATGTATTCATTCAGTTTGAAGGCTGCCAATAGACAGGGTACAGAAGGTAGAGCACAGAGATAGCACACTTGCTGAATAAATGAATGGAAATCTCATACACAGCCGGACACACAATTAGTCACAGGTACAAATAGTCACAGGTACTGCATAACACATATGCAATCTCTTAAACACAACTTCTTAGTTTACAGATATAATTAATTTATTCAGTATTGTGCTGGAAGAATCTATGGAATATGTGTACCGACATATCACTTGCCTTCCAGTGGTCAGTTTATGCTGCTGAGAAAAATACCGATGGAACGATTTGTGTGTGTGAGCACTACATTAGTTTGGTGTCATACATAGTTACTTGGTCAGTAAAACAACTAGAGCTTTACAGTTCCAACAGTTCATTACATTTGCTACTTCTGCTTCACAGACCTGCTTTGAGTTGCTCTGTGTTTGTCTTCCTTTGTAAATACCCTTAAACCTTCTTGTTTGTAAGCATCTGGTTTGCAGTTTTGGGAGACGACCGTGCAACTCTGTATAGTGTTTATATATATATCTGACTTGCTTTTTCCTTAGAGCTACTTGCAATAAATGTGTTCATGTAAGTTATTTGTGTGAAGTCTTATTTTTTCTTAGTTGTCTCACCTTCATTACAAGTATATTTCACTGCTCCTGTACAGTTGACTGCCAGCCATTTCCCAGAGTGGAGCAGCTGGAGTAATTAAAACATGCCAGTTACATTGGCTACAAACATGAAGCTTTTTGATAGAGTTAATGGAATCAACTCACTCTCAAGTCTACAAATGTAGAGGTGATACTAGCTTAAAACAATCTACAGTACCCTCAGAGCCCCTTGGAACTATACCACCAATCAAAGAAAACACATGGTAGAACTTGTGGCTCTAGCTATATTTGTAGCAAAGGATGGCCTAGCCAGTCATCAATGGGAGGAGAGGTCCTTGGTCCTGTGAAGGTTCTATGCCCCAGTGTAGGGGAATGCCAGGACCAGGAATGGGAGTGGGTGGGTTGGGGAGCAGGGGGAGGTGGAGAGGATAGAGGATTTTCAGAGGGGAAACTAGGAAAGGGGATAACATTTGAAATGCAAATAAAGAAAATATCTAATAAAAATGAGCAGTATAAAAAAAATCTACAGAATGTCTGCCCAGAGTTTACATGTTGATCTCAACAATGGGTGACTACTACTAATCACCTACTCCAGAAGGGTGAACTGATTGTTTATAATTCAGCTTTCTCTCCTTCACTTGCCACTTAACACTTTCCTTTGAAGGACTTCCCTTTCATTGCCTTATTGTTAACCATGGAAAAAGAAAATTTTAGTATATGAAAAATATACCAATAAACAGGTAATATTTTCACACTGATGGACTATAAAAGGAAGAATAGATTGGATATCATAAATTCATTTTAAATTATGTCAGGCTTTTTTGAATCCTCAGGCTTTTAGAAACATTAAAAAATGGCCACCCCTTTACCTATTTGGTCTTTCCCAAGTTACCTTTGCCACATAGAACAATGAGAGCAAATCTGGGACCAGTGGTTGCACACAGGTCAAATGGGTCACAGGGTAAAAAGGCGGAGCTCAAGTCCATGGGCAAACCATTAAGTTGATTTTACAGCTTGTGCTTTCTGGGTACATCTCAGATGATATATATGAAAAAAATATTGTGGTGGAAAGATAAAAAGTACCTTTGTCATTACAGACTCCATAACAGAATGTTAGTTACTCTAATTTCATGTATAAATACTAATTTACACACTTTTATACGTGTGTGCATGTATATCTATACATACATATATAGTTTTGTGATCTTCATTTCATGGGATTATATACATACAATTTTATATATTATATATAAATATATTATGCATCTCCAATGGACTTTTAAAGACAAATGCACATACTGGTGCTTTTCAGCCTACATGATTATTGTATTCCCATTTAGGGGTTAATTCTTAACAACTGGAAGTCCTGAAACAGTAGGGACAGACTACTGACGATCAGCACAACTCTGTTGCAGGAAGCACCTGTATATAAGAGTGCACAAAACTTCAACTTCCACACTCTTCTTGTCTCATGTGTGCTAACCAAATAGTTTTTGTGAGATGTCAAGGGGTTCTTGCACTTTTAATATAAAAATTGGGGAACATATATTCATTGGATGTAGTGATGGGCTTTTAAGAGGCATTCTCATACATGTGTATCATGTACCTTGACCCTATTTACCTCACCTTATGTTTCCTGCACCCTCTTATTCTCATTCATCCCCCCAGATGGTTTTCCTTCTACTTTCACATCCTATTCACACTGACAAGTTATGGAGTCAGCCCAGGTACCAACTAATAGAGCATTACATAAGAACATGGGATATGCTTACACGATGGAGTTTTATTCAGCTGTAAAACATAACAAAAGGTGTCATTTCCAGGAAAATGAGTACTGTTTCTTTAAAACATAAAACCTTTCAGAACACTTGTCGGATAAAAGATGACTAAGTACACACTGGTTAAGCACATCCAGTGACTGTTTGGAAAAACATTAATAGGTGCTAATTGACCTCAGAAGACATCTTGGAAAAGCACCAAAATGCGCTTAAGAAATGTTTTGCAAACAAAGCTGACATAAGTCATAACCTGAAAATAAATGTGAGCATGAGAATGTATGCGGGTAAGTCAGAACATGGCCCCTCATTTACAAAATGTGCAAAAGTGAAATTATGCAAAATTAATGCATGGAATGAGGTTGGGCTGAATTCTGTTTTAGAAAATCCAATTCATTTTCCCTCCAAGATATGCATGTTAATAGATGCTGGCTTTCACGCAGCTACCTTAAGTCCCAGCTTGCTGCTTAAGTGTACTTCAGAGATAAGGAATGCAACTGAGCTGTATAAAATGAGACAACTTCCCTTCCGTCTCTTGTGCATGATAAATGCTAAAGCAATTAGGAACCACTGTTGCATGCTACATTGGAATTTGTCAGCAACACACAGTGCTGTGCTATGTAAATGGGGTAAACTTACACAAAGTCTTCAGAATTTAGGAGGAAACCACTGACTTCACTTAATATTAAGCATTTGGGTTCGTACAACTGAACTAGAAGCAATCACCTCCCTGAGTTTACAATCTCAGAATATCAATTAAAGTGTCTTCTATGTCACTGGCAGCATTCTGGATTAGCATTTCAACTAACAAAGGGACCAAGGAAATATTAAAATGGAAAGCAGATTCTTAGATGTCACCAGAAAAAAAAAAGAGGCATATAATTCTTTCTATATTTCAAAACTAGCAACCCCCAAGAAAATTTTCAACATTTTGCATTGTGTATCTCATTTTCAGGGAACACGTGTGTGCACAACCTTTAAATATTAGTTTGGAATTCTGTCTTTGCTGTTTTCATCTTTTCACCAGTGAATTAGAAAACATATGAATGAGCTTGCTTTTGTGCTCTGTCTCTTCCCTCTTATATTAAGACCAAAAGTGTTGAAGGTTGTATTCAGTTAGAGTCACAACTAAACGTATTAGGCATAATACATATAGCCCATGTCACCCAAAAACAGCTTGTTTTACGAGCCAGCCAGATCTTTTTATGGAGGTGTGGCTTTGATGTAATCAATCACCATGTCCAGCATCATATAGGAACTAAAATGATGTTTTTCTCTCCCTCTCTTCATTGACGACTCTGAACCCGAACAAAAATATGTTACTCAGGACATTCTTAGTTGTAAACTCAAAGAATTTAAAACAAGAAAAAGAGGGTACATACTAGGGGTAGGGAGAAAGTGTAAAACGGGAGGGGTTCTGAGGAATCTGGGAGTAGAATAGGGGAGGAGTAAAATCCAAGTCTAACAGCATATATGTATGAAAGGGCACAAGGAAATCCAGTATTTTGCACACTAGTTTAAAAAGTAATTTTTTAACAATCAAAAAGAAAAAATTCTACCTTTCACATGGATGGAAAAAGTGAAACTATACCCCGTGTTGCTATAGTTAATTGGGAAAGTGCCTTAATTGAAACTCCAATTTTAAAAGTGCAACTGAGATAAAAGATTGAGAAATAAAAAGCTTTCAAAAGGCTTCCAACTCTGGCAAAGTTGGAGAATATTCATTCTCCTGCCTCAACAAGGAGATGAAAATATGGATCAAAGCTGTGCAAAAGAGGTTGGACATGAAGCAATCACCAGTTTTACATTAGAAAGGTTTGAACAATTAATTTTAAAGGCAGAATGTATACAAAACAATCTAATCATATGTTATCTAGCAGAGATACATTTAGAACCTAAACATAGGGATAGTCACAGTACAGTAGAAAGTAAGTCATGAACACAAGCCAACAAGATACCCAGAGTGGTATTTAATCTAAAAACAAGACAAAGAGTAAACAAACAAAAACCGGGATTTTGGAGAAAAAGTTGCTACTACAGAAACAGAAAAGTATTTTGAACCATAAAAATATAACACACACACACACATGCAACTGAACAATAAGAGTTAAAGAACTTAATACCCACCTTTCAGTAATGGATAAAACATCTGGGAAGAGATCAACAAGAAAGTAGAAGAGGGGCTGCAGAGCTGCTCAGGAGTTAAGAGCACTGGATGCACTTGCAGAGGACCTTCGTTCAATTCCCAACACATACATAGTAGCTAAAAAAAAAAAAAAAAAAAAAAACATCATCTCAACCCCCCTCCCCAGCTCCAGGGGTTCAGTTATCTTCTTCTGGTTGCCAAGGGGACCAAGAACATGGGTGATATACATACAGACATACATGCAGTCAAAACACTTTCACACAAAATTAAAAATAATGCATCGTTTAAAAAAGACAGCAGAAGATTTCAACGACACTGTGTTCAAATGAGACCCAATAGAGTTCTAAAAAATTACGTCTTTTATTTTTTGTTATAATATAACATTATTTCCCTTTCCTTTCCTCCCTGCAAATGGATAAGAATATCTGTTGCCCTATGAAGGGCCATGCCATTAAAGAAAACTGACTCTCCTTCCCCCAACATCTGTCATTTGCCAATAGCTCCAATCTTAGAGGTGGAGCTTTGTGCCCTGTCTCAGTGCTGGGATTTTGTTTGGCTTGAGTTTGCACAGGTCTTGTGAATGCCATCAAAATTTATATGATTTCAGCCATGAAACTGCCATGCTGTGTGTGGAAAACAGCTTTATTTTAGTAATACCCTATCTCACTCTTAGAATGATTTTGTCAGTCCCCCTTTCTACAATGACCCCTGAACCTTTTTTTGTGGGGGAGTGATATAAATGTTCCAATTAAGTCTGAGCATTCTACCATCTCTTATTCTCTACCGTTGGAATACCATACATACAAGAGTATATATACAAATTAGACTTGATATTTTAAAGAGGACATAAAGTTGGTGGATAAAGAAGGGCAATTGGATCTGGGATAAGTTGGGGGAGGGGTGAATATGACAAAAACACATTAGAATAAATTCTCAACGAGTTTTTTTTAAATGAGGAAAAAAATAAGTTTCCACGTTAAAGTAAATAAATACAAATAAAGCTGACCAATGCTTACAGGTACCAGTAGCCATGATTTAGAGGGAATTACTTACAAATAAATGTCTGAATTGAAAATCAGAAAGAACAGATGAGGCAAGGGCTCAGGTGGTAATAGCACTTGCTGCCAAGCCTGACGATTTTAAACTCCATCACCTGTGGCCCACATGGTGGAAGGAGAAATCAGACTTCTATAAGCTGGCCTCTGATTTCCACATGTGAACCGTGATGCTCATATGCTCCCTCAACCACAAATAATGACATAAATTTTTGAGGCAACAAGAGGTGGGTAGAGAGGTTCCTTAATGGTTTCTTCCAGAGGACCTGAGTTCAGTTCCCAGCACACATGTCTGGTGGCTCACAACTGCCCATAACTCCTATAACTCCAATTTCAAGAGATCTGACACCTTCCCCTGGCCTCTGTGAGAATGTATACAAGTGGCATATATTCATATGCATAATAATAATAATAATAATAATAATAATAATAATAATAATGCTAAACCTTTTAAAATGCTGTAAAGACAGAAAGCACTCAAATCAAAAACCTAAATTTTACTTTAAAGAATTAGTAAAGACCCCATAGGAGGGACAACAATATCAACCAACCAGACTTCCCAGAGCTCCGAGGGACTAAACCACCAACCAAAGAGTATACATGGAGGGACCCATGGCTCCAACTGCATATGTAGCAGAGGATGACCTTGTTGGACATCAATGGGAGAAGAATCCTTTGGTCCTGTGGAGGATTGATGCCCCAGCATAGAATGCTAAGGTTGTGAGGCAGTGGTGGGCGGATGGAGGAGCACTGTCATAGAATCAGGGGGAGGGAGGATGGGATGGTGACCAGAAAGAGGGATAACATTTGAAGTTGAAATAAATAAAATAACCAATAAAAAAAGAATTAGTAAAGAACGAACACTACACTTGATCTTAGCCAAAAGGCCTAGAAGCAATGCAGAGCTTGGGGAGTCCTGAGGAGGAGCAGAAGGAAAAGGAGGAGAAAGAAGAGGAGAAGAAGGAGAAAGAGGAAGAAGGATCAGAGGAACCAGAGGGGTAAGGGACACACTGTAAAAATAGGCTCCATACATATACCCAAAAGATGCCCTACCAGGCCACAGGGGCACATGTACCACTATGTTCATAGCTGCCTTATTTGTTATAGCCAGAAGCTGGAAACAACCCAGATATCCCATGTCAGAAGAATGGATACAGAAAAGGTGATTCATTTGCATAATGACATACTACTCATGAGTTTTGCAGGCAAATGGATGGAACTAGAAAATATCATCCTGAGTGAGGTAAGACAGACCCAAAAGGGCATGCATGCTATGTACTCACTAATAAGTGGATATTAGCCAAAAACAAAAACAAAAACAAAAACAACAACAACAACACAACAAAACAGAATACCCAGGATACAATCCACAGAATTCAAGGTTAACAAGATGAAGGGCCCAAGTGAAGATTCTTCAATCCCACTTAGGACAAAGAAGAAAGCAATCATGGGGTGGGGGTGGGGGCAGAGAGAGGGGGTACATGAGGGGACAGGGAGGGGAAAAGGGGAACATGATTAAGTATTGGGGGAGGGGAATAGGACTGAAGCCCTGGGGACCAGCAGAAAGAATGGAAATAGGCAACCTTGGGAGGTAGGAGGTGGAAGAACCCTCTAGAGTGTACTGAAGAGACTTTCAGGGAGGTGAGAGACTTTCAGGACTCAAAGGGAGGGACCTTAAATGCCCTACAGTGGGGAGAGGGAATTTGTAGGGCCCAACTCCAGCAGAAAGACGGCATAAAGTGAGGGATAGGGTTGCCATCCCACAGTCAAAACTCTGATCCATAATTGTTCCTGCCTGAAAGAATTACGGGGATGGAAAAGGAAAGGAGCCTGAGGAAAAGAAGGTCCAGTGACAGACCCAAAGTGGGATCCAGCTCAAGGGGAGGCCCCAAGGCCTGACACTGTTACTGTTTTGGAGTGTTCACAAAAAGGGATCTATCATGATTGCCCTTCAAAAGACCCAACAAGCAGCTGAAAGAGTCAGATGCAGATATATACATCCAACCAATAGACAGAAGCAGCTGACCCCTGTTGAATTAGGGAAGGCTGAAAGAAGCTGAGGAGAAGGGCGACCCTGTAGTCTCAATTAATCTAATCTCTCAGCCACTGAGCCACCAACCAGGCAGCATACACTTGCTAATATGAGGCCCCTGACACATATACATCAGAGGACTGCTGGGTCTGGGTTCAGTCAGAGATGATGCACCTAACTCTCAAGACACTTGAGGCCCCAGGGAGTGAGGTGGTCTGGTGAGGGGTGGCGGGTAGGGTGGAATCTGAGGGATGAGGAGGTATGGGCTGAGGAACAGTCAAAGGGCAGACTGGGAGGGGATAACGACTGGACTGTAAAAAAAGAAATGATCATAATAGTAATAATAATAGTAATAATAATAATAATAATGTCCACAGAATCAACCAACTGGAGCTCATCGGAACTCACAGAGTTCAGAGAGGCTGTAGGAGCATGACCTAGGTCCTCTGCATATATGTTATGGCTGGGTAACTTCATGTTCTTATAGGATTCCTAACAGTGGAGCAGAGACTGTCCCTGACTCTTTTGCCTATTTGTGTGACCCCTTTCCTCCTACTGACTTGCCCTGTCCAGCTTCCATGTGAGGGTTTGTGCCTAGTCTTATTGTAACTTCTTATGCCATGTTTGGTTGATATCTCTGGGTGTTCTGCTCTTTTCTGAAGGGAGGAGGATGGGGGTTGATCTGGTGGAGAGAAAAATAAAAAAAGAAATTAAAGATATAGAAGAATTGAAAAACAAAGACAGAATTAGTAAAGAAAAAACCAACTTAGCTGCAATAAGCTGAAGAAAATAATAAAACATAGAGCAAAAACCAATGTAGATAACAGAGAATTAACAACATTGAAAGTTGGATCTTGAAAAAAAAGTCAACAAGTGTTACATCTCTGTTTAAATTAGGAATGAATGTAATATTATTAATATTAAAGATATAATAATGGCTACTAAAGAACACTATGAAAGATTGTATGCTAATCAGTTAAATGCATTGGATAAAATAGACCAAATTACAGAAGGATATGAACTGCCAAAATTGATGCAAATAAATGGAAACTGTACAAACATAATAAATAACAAGACAGATCAATACTTAATAGGTCAAGAGAGATAGTTTGAGTGGTAAGTCATATTACATCTAAAGGACAATTAACAGTGGTTCTTCACAAGAGTCTCACCCATAGAAATAAATGAAAAAGTAGGCAAAATGTGTCAATGTCTCTGAGGTATAAGGGATCAAAGCAGGATCCTTTGGCATGACAGACAAGTACATTACATCTCCAGTCCTCATCATTTCAATTTAATAGTGTACTGGATTTTACAGCCTGTCCAATCAAGGAAATATAATATAATATAATATAATATATGTAAAAGAAGAAAAATTGATCCATTTGCATATAACACAATCTTATATAAAGAAAACCACAAAAAATAAAAAAATAATGCTAGAGCTAATAAACGTGTTGACTAAAGTTTCAGAATACATTGCTAATATATGAGAGACAGACAGACAAACAAACTTGTATTCTTAAACAGTAGCAATGAAAAAAAATCTGTAAAAGATATTGGTAACTATCCAATTTATAGTAACATCAAAAAGGATAAAATACTTATGAACAAACTGATACACAAATAAGACTGTGAAAACTACAAAATGTCATTTAGGAAATGAAAGAAACTATAGAAATGGAAAAATACAGGTTCAGAGGTCAAAAGACTTAATAGTGTTAAAAGACATCATTTCTCAAAGTGATAAACAGGTTCAATGCGATCTATCAGAATTATAGTTGTCTTCTGTTTTTTCTTTTTTTTTTTCAGTAATTGATAAGCCAGGCCTAACATTCATATAGAATTGCAAGGAGGCTTGAACATCAAAAAGTCTTGAAAATGAAAAACAAAGTTGGAAAATTTACAATATATTGTTCTAAAACTGACTAAAAAGTTGCACTAATCAAGATGGAACGATCCTGTCACAAAGCAGATGTGTAGATAAATCAGACGGTATACATGTTCAGAGATAAATGCATGTATCAATGAATAATTGAGTTTTATATAGCCACTGATACAATTAGATGAAGAATCTCCTTTTCTACAATTGCAATTGAGATGGCTAGATAGTTAATGTAAAAGAAGTTAGACCTTTATCTCATGCTATGCATAAAAAATAATGCAAAATTGAGCTAAGTGTAATTAAGTGTAAATAACTAAGTGTAAGAGTTACACTCATGTGTCCTTCTTACCAGTTGGAACATCTTCTGGATATATGCCCAGGAGAGGTATTGCGGGATCCTCCAGTAGTACTATGTCCGATTTTCTGAGGAACCGCCAGACTTATTTCCAGAGTGGTTGTACAAGCTTGCAATCCCACCAACAATGGAGGAGTGTTCCTCTTTCTCCACATCCTCGCCAGCATCTGCTGTCACCTGAATTTTTTATCTTAGCCATTCTGAGTGGTGTGAGGTGGATTCTCAGGGTTGTTTTGATTTGCACTTCTCTGATGATTAAGCATGCTGAACATTTTTTCAGGTGCTTCTCAGCCATTTGGTATTCCTCAGGTGAGAATTCTTTGTTTAGCTCTGAGCCCCATTTTTAATGGGGTTATTTGATTTTCTGGAGTCCACCTTCTTGAGTTCTTTATATATATATATTGGATATTAGTCCCCTATCTGATTTAGGATAGGTAAAGATCCTTTCCCAATCTGTTGGTGGTCTTTTTGTCTTGTTGATGGTGTCTTTTGCCTTGCAGAAGCTTTGTAATTTTATGAGGTCCCATTTGTCGATTCTTGATCTTACAGCACAAGCCATTGCTGTTCTATTCAGGAATTTCCCCCCTCTGCCCATATCTTCGAGGCTTTTCCCCACTTTCTCCTCTATAAGTTTCACTGTCTCTGGTTTTATGTGGAGTTCTCTGATCCACTTAGATTTGACCTTAGTACAAGGAGATAGGAATGCAATTCGCATTCTTCTACATGATAACCGCCAGTTGTGCTAAGACCATTTGTTGAAAATGCTGTCTTTTTTTCCACTGGATAGTTTTAGCTCCCTTGTCAAAGATCAAGTGACCATAGGTGTGTGGGTTCATTTCTTGGTCTTCAATTCTATTCCTTTGGTATATTTGTCTGTCACTATACCAATACCATGCAGTTTTTATCACAATTGCTCTGTAGTACAACTTTAGGTCAGGCATGGTGATTCCACCAGAGGTTCTTTTATCCTTGAGAAGAGTTTTTGCTATCCTAGGTTTTTTTGTTATTCCAGATGAATTTGCAAATTGCCCTTTCTAGTGCTCCACTATGTTCATAGCAGCCTTATTTATAATAGCCAGAAGCTGGAATGTCCCTCAACAGAGGAATGGATACAGAAAAATGTGGTACATTCACACAATGGAGTACTACTCAACTATTAAAAAGAATGAATTTATGAAATTCCTAGGCAAATGGATGGACCTGGAGGGCATCATCCTGAGTGAAGTAACCCAATCACAAAAGAACACACATGATATGTACTCATTGATAAGTGGATATTACCCCAGAAACTTAGAATACCCAAGATACAAGATACAATTTGCAAAACACATGAAACTCAAGAGGAACGAAGACCAAAGTGTGGACACTTTGCCCCTTCTTAGAATTGGGAACAAAACACCCATGGAAGGAGTTACAGAGACAAAGTTTGGAGCTGAGACGAAAGGATGGACCATCTAGAGACTGCCATACCCGGAGAATCCATCCCATAATCAGCCTCCAAATGTAGACACCATTGCATACACCAACAAGATTTTGCTGAAAGGACCCCGATACAGCTGTCTCTTTTGAGCTGTGTTTGTGTGTGATACAGCTGTGTTTGCTGGGGCCTGGCAAACACAGAAGTGGATGCTCACAGTCAGCTATTGGATGGATCACAGGGCCCCCAATGGAGGAGCTAGAGAAAGTACCCAAGGAGCTAAAGGGATCTGCAACCCTATAGGTGGAACAACAATATGAACTAACCAGTATCCCCAGAGCTCGTGACTCTAGCTGCATATGTATCAGAAGATGGCCTAGTCAGCCATCATTGGGAAGAGAAGCCCTTGGTCTAGCAAACTTTATATGCCTCAGTATGGGGTAACACCAGAGCCAAGAAGTAGGAGTGGGTGGGGAGGGGAGTGGGTGGGGGGCATCTGGGGGACTTTTGGGATAGCATTTGAAATGTAAATGAAGAAAATACCTAATTAAAAAAATAAATTAAAAAATAAAAAATATGTACACTCATATAATTCTTAGAAGAATGTATACCCTAAGACCAAGAAAGGATTGATCGGATATAACAGCAATTGAAAAGAAACAAGAAGAAAAATAGCTGAATAAGATTTCCACAAATTTCAAATATCTTGTTTTTTTTTAACTTTTTAAAAAAATTGTCTCTTTATTATTAGATGTTTTCTTTATTTACATTTCAAATGCTATCCCCTTTCCTGGTTTCCCCTCTGAAAACCCCTATACCCTCCTCCTCCCCCTGCTCACCCATTGGTAGGAGAGGTCTTTGGTCCTGTGAATCTCTTGGGTTTTAAAAGTACCACCAACAAAACAAGGTATGGCAGCACAGAACCCCAGTCTCTGTACTTAGGACACTGAATGAGGCAGGAAGATAGAAATTGCCTATCTTATATGGCACTTGACTATATCATATCACAAGCAATCTTACATCCAACAGTAGACCAATAACCCAATTTAAAAGTCCGTAGAGCATCTCACTACATATTTCTTTAAAGAAGACATGCAAATTGTCAACAAATGTGATAAGTCATTAGAAAATTAAAGTTTGTGGCTAAGGGTGAGTGGGGATACACAAGAGGGGCCTCACCTGCTAAGTGGAGAAGGAAAGGGGGGATGGGGAAGTATTGAGGGAGGGGGTGACTGGGAGGGGAGCAGTGAGTGGAATGCAAAGTAAAATATTTTAAAATTCTTTAAAAAATAGAGAAAAGAATAGAGGCAAATTTTGTGGCTAATCTGAAGTACATAATAAGACTCAAAAGAGAGTGAGGGAGGAGGAAGGGAAGGGAAGGGAAGGGAAGGGAAGGGAAGGGAAGGGAAGGGAAGGGAAGGGAAGGGAAGGGAAGGGAAGGGAAGGGAAGGGAAGGGAAGGGAAGGGAGGAGAGGAGAGGAGAGGAGAGGAGAGGAGAGGAGAGGAGAGGAGAGGAGAGGAGAGGAGAGGAGAGGAGAGGAGAGGAGAGGAGAGGAGAGGAGAGGAGAGGAGAGGAGAGGAGAGAAGAGAAGAAAGATGTAATTTTGGGTAAGAATGTAGAAAAACTGGAACCCTAGGGTATTGTAAGTAGGAATATAAAATAATGTAGCTACTGGGAAAGTGGTTTGGTAGTTTCTCAAGAACATACATAGAGAATGCTATTCTTCACTATATATCTGATAGGATAAAGAAAATTTGAAACAAATATTTGCACACTGGATTTCAAAGCAATATTCACAACCACCAAAAAGCAGAAACAACACAGCTGTCAGCTGTATTTAAAATGTCACAGATAAACAACAGTGGTTTATCCATACAATTGATTCTTATGCAACACACACACACACACACACACACACACACACACACAAAATGAGGAACTCAAACATATTCTAATGTGAATGAAGCTTGAGGACATGCTAAATGCAAGAAACTAAGTGAGAAACTTTGAGTATTCCATGACTTTCTTCATATGCAACATCCAAAATTAGTATATCCATAGAAACAGAAAGATTAGTGGCTATTAGGGTCTTTAGAGAGGACTTAAGACTGCTTAATGGATATAGGGCTCTCTTTTGGGCTGAGGAAAATGTTTTGCAAGTAGGTGGAGATAGTTGGAAAACTTTGTGGATGTAGTAAACACTGCTTAAAATTTTGCCTTAAATGCTTAGCTGTGTATGTATTACACCTCAATTTTAAAAACCAAAGAATTGCGCTATTGGCACATGGCACAACAGTAAATTTAAGAAGGCATTGGCAAAAGATCATAGACAATATGATTGCATTTCTATGAAATGTCTGGAATAGATAATCTGTAAAGATGTATATGTATTAGTGTTTTCCTCAAGCTGAAGGAGTGGAAGATGGAGAAACAGGGTGTAACAGCTAATGGGCATAGAGTTTCTTCAGCAGGTGATAAAAATGTTCTGGAATTAGAATACAATAGTGATTGAAGTTATGAATATGGTAAAACCATTAAATTATACTTTGAAAATAATATAATTTGAGTTCTATATAATGACAAGGTAATACATTATTTAAGCAAAATAATATCAAGGACATGTAGACTTACAATATGTAGAAAGTACAGTATATTAAAATAATCAACCAAACCTCAAGATCAGAAAATTGAAAGTATGCTAATGTAATGTTCTTACATGTGTGAGATGGTATTATATGATGTGAGAATAAACTGTTAGAAGTTAAAGGAGTATATTAAGGCCACACTGTGGTGGCACACACCTTTAATCATAGCACTTGGGAGGCCAAGGCAGGCAGATTTCTGAGTTCAAGGCCAGCCTGGTCTATAAAGTGAGTTCCAGGACGGCCAGGGCTATACAGAGAACCCTTTCTTGAAAAAAACAAAAAATAAAATAAAAAATAAAAATAAAAAGGTATATACTATAGACTGTAGTCTAAGAAAGGTAACTAATATGTTATGAAGGTGATTAAATGGAATCAGAAAACATATTTAATTTGAACCAAGGCACAAAAACTGAAAAATTCTACTTAGATCAATAGCAAATTTCATTAAACCAGGCATGGTGGCACATTGCTGCAATGCAACTCTTTGGGAAATTGAGGCAGCAAGATTCTTAGTTCAAGGCCAGCCCAGGATACAAAGACACAAGCTCTATAGCAATATTGCCTAGTTCTACAAATATGTGTTTTCATCTATACACACCCTTTAGATATGTACTTTAAGTATACAGAAACAAGTGTTAAGTAAAATGATGGAAAAAAGTCTCTTGATCATATTAACATAAAGGAAGCTGGGTGACTATATTGGTATCAATGTAATGTATTTTTCAAAATATAATAATATATAATTAATTAATTAACTCATCAATTAATTAATAAGCCTGACCAATACAAATGCGAATGCGCGCAGCCAACCATTGTACTGATCACAGGTACCCCAATGGAGGAGTTAGGGGAAGGACTGAAGGAGCTGAAGGGTTTGTAATCCCATAGGAAGAACAACAATATCAACCAAGCAGAACCCCCCCACCCCCCCGCAAAGCTCCCAGGGACTAAACTTCCAACCAAAGGACACACAGAGAGGGACTCACAGCTCCACCTGCATATGTAGCAGAGGATGGTCTCATCTGGCATCAATGGGAGGAGAGGCCTTTTTGGTCGTGTGAAGGCTTGATGCCCCAGTGTAGTGGAATTCAAGGATGGGACGGGGTGAGTGCATGGGTGGGTGGGGGAATACCCTTATAGAAGCAGGGGGAAGGAAGATGGGATAGGGTTTTCTGTAGAGGAACTGGGGAGAGGGATAACATTTGAAATGTAAATAAATATAACAACCAATTAATATATATAAAGATACAAATATTTATTACAAAATACTAACTTTTGTTTACTACATCACCAATAGCATGCTGAAAAGGAGATTATCTAATGAAAAAGACAGAATACAAAGACATACTTATGTACTTAGCAAAAAGAGTTTCAAAGTAGATGAAGTAAAACCAGATAGATTTGCAAAGTGAAAAGTCATAAGTTAAGCATGGCTTTATTTTGATGCGGATTCTCTATTCATCTTTAACCCTTTTCTGTTTCTCTAATCTCATAAACTATGTACCATGTGACCTACTTGGCTTGTTTTGTTCCCTAGACTCCCAGTCTCATTTTCTGCTGAGGAGATTCAAAAGAGGAAGTCAAGGTACAGGTGAGTTAGGTTATAGGTAAGAAAGCAGAGTTTCTTCTCTGTGTTTATGCCGTGTCAATAAAATATAATGAACTGTCCAGTTGGAAGTCAAGAATAGTTTCTGCTTTGTCAGTAGTACCTGGTTTCAGAATTATACAAGTGGTCCTTACCTGTGCTCTAGTAACACTGGAGATTTTGCAGGACAGAAAATTCAAACTCCAGTAGCTTATCTGTACTCAAATGCCTCAAGAAAGCTACAAGATGGAAATCAAGACAGATTCACAGTTTTCTGTGTCTATGGAGATAGAGTGGATGGACATTAATCCCCTCTGCTAGAGTGGACTCATTACAAGCTCTCTATTTCTAAGGAGTAATTTGAAAGAGTCCCATGTACTGCAAGTGCAACTGAAAATACATTCATTCTTACTTGGGAACCAAGACTCCCAAAACACACTTCTCATGAGGCAGAAAAGCCCTGTAGTAGACCCTTATTAATTTCTACCACACTTAGAATTCTTATGTTTTGTTTTGTTTGTTTGTTTGTTTGTTGTGTGTCTGTGTGTCTGTGTGGTGTTGTAATGTTGGCAATGGATCCTGAGGTTGAGCATGTATTAAGCAAGAAGGATGCTAACTCAACAGTATCTCCATCCCTGGATTCTGAATTGTGTAAAATAGGTTAACTTCAGTGCAAAAGGTTGATAATTAAATCTTGAGTGAAAAATAAATTTGTCTTGGATTTGGGGAAGTGTAGTTAACTATTCCAAGGCTTATCTTATGTATCTGTAAGTTAGAGATCCATCACTTGAGTACACCAGAGAGATATGGGAAGTGATATCAAGTGAGATATGGGAAGAATGGAGCTTTAATGAAGTCTTATAGACATTAAGCTCTACTCTCCCTGCTGGCTGCCGAGTCACTTTAGGAGATGCTGAGCAACAGTCATACTATTGTGTCAAATGAAGACACAGAAATGTGAAATCTGGGCTTCCAACTGTGTCTTATGGCAGAATTGGCATTAGCAAATGCCTTACTGACCCTGAGGAAATGAACTAGAAAAACAATTTCACTTTAAAATGAAGCATGGTATTTTTGGTAGGTTCTACATGTCTGTCCCTGGGTGAAATAAGGAGGTAGTCTCAGACAACCTGTGGCTTCCAATTTCAGTCTTTTTTTTTTCCATATTTTTTACCAGGAGTGTTTTCTCTGGCACCTTAGATGGACACAAGGACAGCAGATTGGAAGAGCTTCTGGACACTTAAATTAGACAGATGCTTTTGAAGCAAGAAAAGCAGGAGTAAACTCCCCATTTCTCAGCTAGTAACATTTTTGGTAATTTTCTTGGCTTGCAGGCTTGTAGACCTAACTTGGCAGATTTTCTCTTGGAAATAACACTATCAAGAGTTTCTTTTGAGGAAGGAAGATCAGAAGCTAGTAAGCATCCAAAGATCAGAATCCAGTCTGCTCATGGGACATGGGAATTTTGTTTTGTTTTGATTTGCATTTGGAGTAGGACCATCCAAGCCAAATGGCCAACAGAAAGAAGTCAAAGTACATTATTCAAAGATCCAATGTTTAGGAAAAGTAAGTAATTTTGCACCATAATGAACACATTTTTTCCCATTTCCCCTAAGAAATGTGTCCCAATACATTTTTCCATGCCAGGTTTTAAAATAAATGGTGGACTTATCTTTTCATTCAAGTGGAAGATCCTTAATCATGAATATGCATATTTGTTATAAATTAATTGCAATTAACCATCAATAGGTACCAGCTCTACATTTTGAAAACTAGAGTCAGTGCTGTAATAAGTACATTTTTAATAGCATTCAGACAATACGCTTATAATAATTAGGTAAGAGTTTAATTAGAAAAACAGCAATTAATGAATCTATGGCTACCAGAATAGCATGAGCCAACTTATAGACACACCTAGACCATCAACAATTATTAGAAGGTGATGACTGGGATGAGGCAGGAGATAAGAAGAGCATGTCTCCCCAAGAGCTATCTGGACAGTCCATTCAGGGGCACAATACAACCTGAAGTGACCTCACAGAGAAGAAGCTTTGAAAATGAATATCTTAATCCCAGCAGTGTCACTCACCTGTCCCTTAGCTGTTCTACTTGAGTATCCAGTAGAGGGCTTTCGAATCCTCTGTGTGCAAAAAGCAGGGGGAAGGTTGTAATGTGAATGAGAAGTAGTGAATAATGATAACAAGAATAAAGGTAAACTACCAGCAACTTGCTTGTCTTTAGGTTCAGGGGTTTGGCAAGTGTCTTCTCAGAGAGATAGAGAGGTAAGATTACATTAATGGGATTTTGTCTGTTCTTATATTGAAGAAGTTTGCAAACAAGCTTCTTCTGAATATCCACTGCAGGAAAATACCTGAGATTTGTACTAGAGTTAAGAAGAGATGGTAATCCAAGACTAGGTAGCATGACTATTTTACCTAGTACATATCCTGATGGCCACATATCATTGGGTTAGATTTATACTGGATTGCTATCTATTGTGGTATATTATGGCTAATAAGCATCCAATGATAGTTTGTTATCACACATTTTGGCAGACAGGAGTATCTAGATTCAAGTCCTTTACTGTATCAATGCATGAATTATTACTACTACAGAAACCTTCAAACAAACAAAACCCATGAAAGTACTGCACTTAAATCAACAATGGCATGTGATTTTTAAAAACACTATTCAGCTTATTTTTGAAGCTGTTTAGAGGTGAATATGGGTTGAATAACACAGCCTGAGAAAAACAGATCCTCTGCCCACTAAAGCCAACTGGAGTCTTGGCCATACCAAAAAAAAAAAAAAAAAAAAAACCAACAACAAAAACAAAAACGGTTTCTTTACTTGTGTGTTGAGAGGCTAAGGAAGTGCAACCTTTGACATTGAAGATGCCTTTTTTATTTTAAATGTAGATAGTGAGAAACTGAGACATATTTAGAACTATTTTCTACTGATTTTTGTGACAATGAAAGAGTACATGAAGCTTAAAACATGGGATAAGAAGATAGAGGTTCATACAAACCCATTGCCATCTTTAACAATGGGCTCCTCTTTTCCAATTTGTATCCCCTTGATCTCCTTTTGTTGTCGAATTGCTCTGGCTAGGACTTCAAGTACAATGTTGAATAGGTATGGAGAGAGTGGACAGCTGGCACAACTGGTTGTTATCATGTAGAAGAATGCGAATCGATCCATTCCTATCTCCTTGTACTAAGGTCAAATCTAAGTGGATCAAGGAACTTCATATAAAATCAGAGACAATGAAACTTATAGAGGAGAAAGTGGGTAAAAGCCTCAAAAATATGGGCATAGGGGGAAAATTCCTGAATAGAACAGCAATGGCTTGCGCTGTAAGATCGAGAATTGACAAATGGGACCTCATGAAACTGCAAGGCAAAGGATACTGTCAATAAGACAAAAAGACCACCAACAGATTGGGAAAGGATCTTTACCTATCCTAAATCAGATAGGGGATTAATATCCAATATATATAAAGAACGGAAGAGGGTGGACTCCAGAAAATCAAATAACCCCATTAAAAAATGGGGCTCAGATTTGAACAAAGAATTCTCACCTGAGGAATACCGAATGGCAGAGAAGCACCTGAAAAAATGTTCAACATCCTTAATCATCAGGGAAATGCAAATCAAAACAACCCTGAGATTCCACCTCACACCACTCAGAATGGCTAAGATAAAAAATTCAGGTGACAGCAGATGCTGGCGAGGATGTGGAGAAAGAGGAACACTCCTCCATTGCTGGTGGGATTGCAAGCTTGTACAACCACTCTGGAAATCAGTCTGGTGGTTCCTCAGATAATTGGACATAGTACTACCGGAGGATCCAGCAATACCTCTTCTGGGCATATATCCAGAAGATGTCCCAACTGGTATGAAGGACACATGCTCCACTATGTTCATAGCAGCCTTATTTATAATAGCCAGAAGCTGGAAAGAACCCAGATGCCCCTCAACAGAGGAATGGATACAGAAAATGTGGTATATTTACACAATGGAGTAAGTAAGTACTCAGCTATTAAAAAGAATGAATTTATGAAATTCCTAGGCAAATGGATGGACCTGGAGGGCATCATCCTGAGTGAGGTAACCCAATCACAAAGGAACTCACACAATATGTACTCACTGATAAGTGGATATTAGCCCAAAACTTAGGATACACAAGATATAAGATACAATTGGTGTAGCATTGGAAATGTAAATGAGCTAAATACCTAATAAAAAATGGAAAAAGAAAAGAAAAAAAAGATACAATTTGCCAAATGCATGAAACTCTAGAAGAATGAAGACCAAAGTGTGGACACTGTGCCCCTTCTTAGAATTGGGAACAAAACACCCATGCAAGGAGTTACAGAGACAAAGTTTGGAGCTGTGACAAAATGATGGACCATCTAGAGACTGCCATATCTAGGGATCCACCACATAATCAGCTTACAAACGCTGACACCATTGCATATTTTGCTAGCAAGATTTTGCTGAAAGGACCCAGATATAACTGTCTCTTGTGAGACTATGCCGGGGCCTAGCAAACACAGAAGTGGATGCTCACAGTCAGCTATTGGATGGATCACAGGGTCCCCAATGGAGGAGCTAGAGAAAGTATCCAAGGAGCTAAAGAGATCTGCAACCCTGTAGGTGCAACAACATTATGAACTAAGCAGTACCCCGGAGCTCTTGACTCTAGCTACATATGTATCAAAAGATGGCCTAGTTGGCCATCACTGGAAAGAGAGGCCCATTGGACACACAAACTTTATATGCCTCAGTACAGGGGAACGCCAGGGCCAAAAAAATGGGAATGGGTGGGTAGGGAAGTGGGGGGGGAGGGTATGGGGGACTTTTGGGATAGCATTGGAAATGTAATTGAGGAAAATACGTAATAAAAACAAAACAAACCAACCAACCAACCAAACAAACAAAACAATGGGCTCAACTCCTCTTTACACACACGGGTGCATTTTGACAGGCAACAGTGCCATCTTGTGTTAACCTCTGTATAAACTGGTAACTTAGCTTGGAGTGACTAGTTTAGTTTTCAATTAACCATGCTAATTGAGGCAAAGAACCTCATTGGCACCATAAAACTGGAAAGTGGTTTTCAAATTTCATTGGTAGGGGAAAACACTCTGGAAGCACAAACTGTCAAAAAAAAAAAAACCCAAACAAACAAACAAAAAAACCTGTTGGATGCAAAGAATACTACACCAGCATATTAGGTCTGATCAAGCTAAGAAAGGGGGACAACTGTCTTCTCTGACACTGTCTGTCTCTGACTATCTAGTCTTCCAAAAGTTAGAGATATCCATGGAACAATTCTTCCATACAGCAGTAGAACATTTGGACTTGCTCCTTCTCTACTTGAATCATTAAACAAATTTAGTAACTTTTAAAACCCTATTTGGTACATAAACATGTTTGGTAGTAATGAGCCAGTTCAGCAGAACCATGTTTTCACTCTTGGCCCATATCGGAAAACCATGAATTGTAACACTTAGCAAAGATAATTCCTAGATGCATAAAAGTTTTTGAGTAATCACTGTCAAGGAACAGTGAACAACATCAGAGTCCTTTACTGGGATGGGTTTGTGTGCTCAACTCGACAGGGCTGGAGAACAGGAGAGGCTTTAAGAAACACAAATGTTATCTGTTCATGGAGCATATATGAGTGAAGAATATAATCCACATTTGTTCTTGCAACTCAAGGAACAACCTTGAAATGTATCCCATGTTGAAAATCATCTTGGGGATGGATTTAGGGGTCCAGTAAGAATTACGTGTCAAAATTTGGAGCTGTGACGAAAGGATGGACCATCTAGTGATTGCCATATGCAGGGATCCATCCCATAATCAGCTTCCAAATGCTGACACCATTGCATACACTAATAAGATTTTGCTGAAAGGACCCAGATATAGCTCTCTCTTGTGAGACTATGCCGGGGCCTAGCAAACACAGAAGTGGATGCTCACAGTCAGCTATTGGATGGATCACAGGGCCCCCAATGGAGGAGCTAGAGAAAGTACTCAAGGAGCTAAAGGGATCTGCAACCCTATAGGTGGAACAACATTATGAACTAACCAGTACCCCGGAGCTCTTATCTCTAGCTGCATATGTATCAAAAGATGGCCTAGTCGGCCATCACTGCAAAGAGAGGCCCATTGGACTTGCAAACTTTATATGCCCCAGTACAGGGGAACGCCAGGGCCAAAAAGGGGGAGTGGGTGGGTAGGGGATTGGGGGGTGGGTATGGGGGACCTTTGGGATAGCATTGAAAATGTAAACGGGGAAAATAGCTAATAATAAAACAAAAAGAATTACGTGTCAGTGTTTGCATGGGTTGATCTACATGAAAAAAATAAAACTAAAATAGTTCTTATTGCTTAGATTCTAAAAATTACCACTATAATCTCTAAGCTTCAGATTGCCCATAGGTTCATATCGGGATATAAAATTTTAAAAATTGTTTCAGTTGCTGTATTTTTTGCTATTACACAAACTTTATTATAAAAGCTTTAAAAATCCTTTGATTTTTTAGCAAGTCCGTGTTTGTTTTTGGGAGCTACATGTGGTTCATTCTTATTTATTAGGGATATTAGCTCACTAATTTAATTTAAGCATTATTAATGAACTCTTTCCTAAACACAAACTTGTTCTTTAATATCCACCGATACCACATTATCAAGAAATTTTGTACTTCAAGAGCATCTTCCATTAGTTTATTTTTCCCCGTGGGAAAAAGTTTCCCTTACTATATGTTTTCTGCTTTATAATGAACAAAGACACAGGAACCAATTGCCTGAGAAAGAAATAATTGATGTACCAATGTAAATGAACATGGTTTTATTCTTATGCTAAAGAAAGAGACAATGAACCATAATTATAACATATATCTTTAATTAAGTTGATACTGGTAAATTAAAAAAAATTCAGTGAGAAGATGACAGTTAAGAAAATAAGGTATCCTATGACTATTCTTAATAAAAATGTTTAAAATATAAAGGTTTTAAAAGTCCATTGGCTTTTTCTAATTGAAGGGAGAAGACTAAGCAAATACTGTCTTCTTACACAAATGAGCCCACAGGAGAATAATTCTTGCATAGCACCAGAATAATAAGAATTATTAATTAATTTGGTATTTTTTTTCTCAAAACTGTCAGGATTAAGTAAAACAAGACATAAAATAAGAGATTGCTTCATTGGATATGATAATTTGATAAGTTTTATATGAACCACTAAAATTCTGGTCAAAGTTACTTAAATTTTTTTTTAAAAACTCCCAATTAATTTGCTTTCAGTAATAACTCGATGAAAGGATACATTTTCTCACATGTATATCTTGCTGTCTATAGAGTAAGATTTCATAGATTTTTCAGTAAAGTAGGGTTTATGCCAGATCACATCTAAATGACTCAACATTTTGAACTAAGAGGTTGTTTACAGCATATACACATTTCTTTTACTTACAAAGCAAAGTAAGATGAACACTCTTTTATTAAAATCCTGTGGTACATTAGGATTAGTAGCACCATGAAAAAGAATACTTCCTCAAACCGCACTCAGTACTTTTACTCAGTATAACTCTTCTCTTCATTGAATTTTTGATGTGCCATTTCAGTAACTAGGCAAAGCATATGAACTTCGCCTTACAATCCTTGAAGGAATTTATTGGAGCCCCAGAAGTATAGTCACTTTCCTATTGCTTTCATAAGGAAGGATGGAGCCCTTGCTCTGGCACATTGCTGAGGTACATCTGAATCTTCATGGTTGCTAGTCAGCATGTTCTCTTCGTCATAGAGGATATTAGCACCATTGGTGGGAGCAGTGGTAAAGGTGGGGAGAGTGAGTGAGACATTGCATCCTGGGAATCACATATAATAGTTTATGTATGTATATATATATAATCACATTAAAAAAAACACAAGGAACTCTTCAACAAGTTATGTCCTCTTCATGCATACTTGACATCGGCTAATACGCGTCCTCAAGTCTCCTGCTTTCAGGGTTTCTGACTGAGGTTTGCTAGGAAATAAAAAAAAAATGAAACAATCAGGTTTGTGTTTCCATTTTTGCTACCTAAATTCTATTATAGGGATGAATTCATATTTAGACATTCTCCTCCTGTTAAACAGCTTTACAAGGGACTTAAGTGTATGTTTTCATTTTAAAATGCTTGTCTGTCTATCTGCCTGTCAGTATGTCCAAGTATACCTGTCACAGCATGTATGTAAAGGTCAGAACAAGTTGTAGAAGTTGCTCTCTTCCTTGTACTGTGTGGGTCCAAGGCACATAACTAAGTGGGGCTTAGGGGCAAGTGTCTTAACCTGCTGAGCAATATCACGTTTGCCCTTAATCTCTTAATATACATTGATTGCTATGGCTTAATATCTACTACTGATCACAGGTATGCAACAAAAATTTTGTTGCCTTGCATTCATTGCATGTAGTGATGTGTTCCATAAAGAAAACTTACAATATAACTTCATCCCCCATTCCCTTCCCTTTCTCTCTATCATTCCCATAGTCCCTTTCCTTTTCCCTTTTCCCAGACAATCTTGCTTTCACTTCATTTGCATACATGTGTGCATATATGTGTGTGTGTGTAAAACCCAGAGTCCAGGAATAAGAGAGAAAATATGGATATTTGTCTAAGTATGGCTTATTTTGAATATCATGTTCATTAGTTTCATATATAATTTAATACTTTATGGCAGAATAATACTCCACAATATATTTAAACTTCATTCTCTATATCGTCACATGTATTTTTTGTGACCATTGTCCCCACTACTGTTATTTTTATGTATTTGTTTCTTTGTATTTTTTAACCATTCTTAATATTATAGTATGGGAGAAGTTTAGCCAGTTTATGAGCAATACGTAATACGATTTTAAATAAAAATACCAAGAAAAAAGCAATACATAAAAATAAAGACAAACTTAAAGAGATTGAAATATTCAGAGTTATGTGTTATTTCATCCCTCAAAGACTCAGGTGATGTGCCCAAAAACATTCACAAAAATTATGTTATAAGTTCCTATACATTATAGTTTCACTTCTTGAGATGGTATCACTTTAGTATCCCAACTCCTGACTGTTTTTGGTATTGAAAGGCTAATACTAAGCCACCTGTAACGACAGTTACAAGACAAAGTAAAGTTTGTATTACAAGTTAGTTACATGTGGAGAACGAGGTAAGACTCAAAAACTTGCTCCAACAAATTCCTAAAATTTACTAGGGGTAAACAACCCATTAATAGAATCTCTCTTTCCTAGTATCTATGAAGAAACATTTAGATTTCAACTAAAGCCATAAGGAACTTACTTGAACATGTCTGACATATCAACAGTGGCCAGCCAAAAGCTGTACGAATTGGCATAGTAATTGCATGTCCCTCGCCCATGACATTCGATGAAGGGAGCGGAACGAAATTCTTCCAAACAGGAGCCAGGAGAGGCTAGGGCTTGGCCAGAGCCTTCTGCTCCTGCACTTGTATGCTGAAAAGATAAGGAAAATGTTCAACAACACATATGTGATATACTATTATAGTGATTATTCAATAATATATACCTAACCTGGCCACAAATTAGAATGCAATGAATTTGACTATGAGTAAAGGTAAGAGAACTGTATCTGCATCAAAAACAGTCAACAAAAGCAAAGGGCATATTATAAAAACTGACTCTAGAAAATGCGGGTGGGAGAGCACTGTGCTTGGACAGAGGTTATTTAAGATTCCAGCTTTTTATTACTATGCAAGTGACAGTGATGGTTCAAGTTGTGAGAAATGTACTTATATAGAAGGTCAGCTGTGATGAGAAAAGGGAAGATGGGTGTTTCATACCATCATGAAGGAATAGCCAATCCACAGAGAGTCCCACCCCTGAGGACAGTGTGGAATCTGAATAGTCTGGCTGTGAACAGCGATCACCACAGCTGGCGCCTCACACACTGCACATCTGGTAAAGGAAAGGGGGAGAGGATATGAATTACAGAGTGAGGGCGTAGAAAACAGCAATTGCTCTTCTTCAGAAACCTTCCTATTATGGAGGCCCTTGACAACTGTTTTCAGTGATTAGAAGAGGAGAAAAATGCACTTTGACAATCTTTTTTTTTTTGCATAAGAACTCTCTTTTCTCAAGCATAATGCATTTATAAGCAAAAACTGTAAGCCTTTCAGTACATTGTAGAATTACAGCTATTGCATTTTTATTTTCCATTGTGACATAAATTTGCATTCACACTTGCTGTAGTAAATGTGATAATTGATGTAGGAGTTTGGCTTAGTGTGTTCTACATACTTGCTGTCAAAGGGCCCAACTTGAGGTAGACACTTAGTAATGCTATTATTGTGGTAAGAAGAATGTCTAGTAAACTGGAAAAGACAAAAAGCAGATATTTTCTCAATATCCACCCACTATTGTTCTGCCAAAGACATTTATTAGCCATTTGGCCATATTTGGGTAAGTACAACAAACCCAAAACAGCTGGGCAGGTGCCCAGGCAGTCGGAGATGTGGTTAAAAATGACAAAGTAAGTAAAAACAGCCACAGAATACATGTTAATGAACATATCAAAACTTTAATAAAGAACATGAGGGGACATCTTGAAACATAATGGAGGTCAATTTAGCAAAATTTGTCTACACAATTCATTATATATTATGGAAACTCTTACTCCATAAAGTTGAAACTGAAAAAAACTCCCTCACACACTTGCATGCTATATGTCTCTCTCTCTCTCTCTCTCTCTCTCTCTCTCTCTCTCTCTCTTTCTCTCTCTCTCTCTCTCACACACACACACACACACACACACAGAGAGAGAGAGAGAGAGAGAGAGAGAGAGAGAGAGAGAGAGAGATTTAGGTAGCTATGCTACAAAGGAAACAATGATTTTGCAAATAAGCCAAACTAGGTTACATCTTTGTAGTCAATATCAGTAATGAATGATTCATTCCTTGTGGTTACTAGAACCTTGCATCAGGCTCACAATGAAAATAGCACTATCTAATATGCTCAAGTGATTGATTCAATATGGAAAATACCAGGACATCTCCGTTAATGGTACCAACATCTATTTGTTACTTTATTTATTTATTTTTTTAATATTTTTATTATTACGTATTTTCCTCAATTACATTTAGAATGCTATCCCAAAAGTCCCCCATACCCTCCCCCCCCCCACTTCCCTACCCACCCATTCCCATTTTTTGGCCCTGGCATTCCCCTGTACTGGGACATATAAAGTTTGCGTGTCCAATGGGCCTCTCTTTCCAGTGATGGCCAACTAGGCCATCTTTTGATACATATGCAGCTAGAGTCAAGAGCTCCGGGGTACTGGTTAGTTCATAATGTTGTTGCACCTACAGGGTTGCAGATCTCTTTAGCTCCTTGGATACTTTCTCTAGCTCCTCCATTGGGGGCCCTGTGCTCCATCCAATAGCTGACTGTGAGCATCTACTTATGTGTTTGCTAGGACCCGGCCTAGTTAAAAGCATGCCAAAACTCATCTATTACTTCAACTCCCAATTTTAGCTTACTCCAATAATGGGATGCATGTTTCCCATTGCAAGATCTAATCCAGTTACCTCAGGACCATAGCAATAGTGTTCAGTGTGACCTGACGACTGTCACTATACAATTCAAGTGCACTGATAGCTCCTTAATCTTCCCTGAACTTTATCCCAAATATTGGTTGAGGGCTTGTAGTGCTACTCATTATAATGCACTAAATAAATTCCAAGCTTTAAATTGGCAGTGAAATCATTCTGCTATCTGTGCCCAAGCTAACTTCTAACCTTTTCTCCTATGAAAACTTTAAATACTACATTCTAGATACATTCATATACTACCCATTCTCATTTTCTTTCCTTAGTATGACTTTCCCTTTAAAACTGTATGTGTGTCTAGTTGTTTACCAATCTACCAAAGACAGACCAGTTCAAAACACATTTCTTTGAGACATATATCTCCAGATTTCTTCACTTAGGATTAAACATCCTTTCCTTATACTTTTTCCATTTTTTTTTCCAGTTTGATCTTTTGTAGCACTTGGTCTAAGCTGGATGCATCCCAAATTAGTAAAAACCAGAAGAAATATACATGGGGATATTTGCATAATAACTTGACTGAGTTCTCTTTTTATTAAAATATTTTGCATAGGGCTTAGTCAAAAGCTGATCTCTAAGAAATATAGTTCAAACTAAAATGTTGGGTTGAATATTAAAAATCACTCTTGTATACTTAACTTGGGTGAGTATCATGGATTATCCATTTTACACTGATTTCTTACTAGCTAAACTAAGGGGTAATTGGTAAATGTCAAAGCTAAACCAGTGCCTTACCGACTAATGAATGGCTGGATGCTCTGTCCCTTCAGGGGTTCCATGTTCATTGGCATGGGCTCTGGGGTGGAAAGCCAGTAAGAATAGTCATTTCTTGAAGCAAAGTTACAAACGTTGTTAATGTTGCAGAACATGAAAGGCATGGTACTGAAGCGACGAAGGCAGCTGCCAGCCGTACCTATGATGAATCGAAAAGAAAAAGATGAAGGACTGCATTATGATGTTTAGTTTATCCTACAGCCATAAAATAAAACAGTTCACAATGAAACTGCTGCAGAATTTTTAGAAAACAAACACAACAATTTTTAAAACCCTACGACTCACTCATTTTATCACTTATAAATCAAGATACATTTTACAATGAATGCAGATTTTGTTGGTATGCATCATTACATATTCCCCAGTGTTTTTTTAATTGATTATGGATCCTATAAATAATGGTGTCTTTTGATGAAAATTTATACATTTTTTCAGTAATAAAGGATGACACACACAAAGTCTTTGTAGCTCTACCCATGTCTTGTTCCATGATGTTCCCTTTTCTAAGCTATGTTCAATATGTTATCTTGTGTGGGTTAGCAATCTCTTTAAGTGTATAAAGGATATTAATAAAAATGCTAACCAACTACAGAGAGTTTTAGAGATAAACCAAAAGGTAAATAAATATAAAAGAAGAAGGAAAAAACTTTCAGAAGAACAAAGGAAAGGAAAGTCAAGATTAAATTGTTTAATCTAGGTTCCTAACCTCGGTGGACTGAGACATCCCTCATCACTACGATGTTAGTAAAGCACATCTTTAGATGTGTCTGCGGAAGTGTTAAGGAAAGCCCGTCCCACCTGGGAATCCATCCCATACACAACCACCAAAACCAGACACTATTGTGAATGCCAACAAGAGCTTGCTGACAGACCCTGATATAGCGGTCTCCTGAGTAGCTCTGCCAGTGCCTGACAAATACAGTGATTGATGCTCTCAGCCAACCATTGGACTGAGCACAAGGTTCCCCTTCCCCATGGAGGAGCTAGAGAAAGGACTGAAGGAGCTGAAGAGGTTTTCAACTCCATCGGAGGAACAAAAGTATCAATCAACCAGACCCTCCAGAGCTCCCAAGGACTAAACCACCAACCAAAGAGTACACATGGAGGGACCCATGGCTCCAGTTGCATATGTAGCAAAGGATGGCTTTGTTGGACATCAGTGGGAGGAGAGGCCCTTGGTCCTGTGAAGGCTCAATGTCCCAGTGTAGGGGAATGCCAGGACAGGGAAGCAGGAGTGAGTGGGTTGGTGAGCAGGGGGAGGGGTTATGGGGTAGGAGGTTTTTGTAGGGGAAACGAGAAATGGGGGTAATATTTGAAATGTAAATAAAGAAAATGTCCTAAAAAAAAAAAAGGAAAGCCCATCCTGAATAAGGAGGATACCATCCAACAGGTTGGGGATGAAGAAGGATTAAAAAGAGAAAGCTAAAGAAGAAAGCCTACCAGTATAGGCCTTCAATTCTCTACCTTCTGATAACCAGGAAATGAATATATCCATTCTTTCATACCCTTCTATCACGATGTTTTGCCTAATCAAGGCCAGGAAACAATGAATCCATCTGACCATGGAATGTAATCTATGACACTATGGGACAAAATAAACCCTATATTTTGTTAAACTGTTTTTCTCAGGCATTTTTCACAGTGGTAAAACAGCCTAAATAGGCTATTTTTTTCTTTTTTGAAATAAAAATTTAAATACCTTTATATGTTAAACTTTTTGCTTTGACCTGTCGTTACTACAATTACTCGCTCACAAGTGATATAATACACCTTTTAAATTACTAAACGAAGAGTACATTCATTTTTTTGTTAGAAATATTTTTTTCTAATTTTGTTTTGATTTTTTTTGTAGTGTTTAAAACCAGGCCTAGGAGTTGCTACTTAAGAACTCTGTTACTGAGCTATATTTCTAGTGCCACCCAAATATATTTTCTTTTCATTTTAAAGATTTTATTTTTAATGAAGTGTGTGTGTGTGTGTGTGTGTGTGTGTGTATGTGGGTTTGTACATGTGAGTGTAATACTCTCAGACACTAGAAGAGGAAGTTAGATACCCTGAAGTTGGAATTACAGGTACTTGTGAGGAGTTCAGCCTGTGTATGCTAGGAACCAAATTTGGATCTTGTGCTAGAGCAGTACACATTGTTAATTATTGAGCCATTTCTCCAGATCCTCCAAAACTATGTCTTAATGAGTTTAAACAGTTCTTTTGAATATGAATTCTTCCATAAAATAAAAGACGATGGATGCTCAATGAGTGTGTAGAAAAGGTAACCACCTCAAATACAGATCAACTGTAGGAGAAAGTAAACACAGGAAATGAGGATTTGAAAATTGAGTATTAGCTGGGCAGTAGTGGCGCACACCTTTAATCCCAGCACTTGGGAGGCTGAGGCAAGCAGATTTCTGAGTTCAAGGCCAGCCTGGTCTACAAAGTGAGTTCCAGGACATACAGGGCTACACAGAGAAACCCTGTCTCAAAAAAACCAAAAAACCACCACCAACAACAAAATGAGTATATTCTTCTGTGTCTGAAGGGCTACATTTTTCTCAAAATGAGGACTGGTAAGAATCAGAAACATTTGGAAATTATAGATCTGTATTATGGTTTAGTTGTACAAGGTTTTCCTAGCATGCTTGAGATACCCGGTTTAATCTCTAGCACTGACCACCTACCCTCAATCATTTGGAATTAGTATGTGATAGATTCTGGAAAGGCCTAGGGATCTTTGCAAAGGTTATCAGCTTGAAAGTCATTGATTTAGTTGAAAAAAGTAACCCAGCATACAAAATTGGCTGAAAGAAAAGTAATTGATTCAAGATCACATGAAAGGGAATGGCAGCATTGAGCAACTTAAAAGTGGACAGATTCAGAATTGCCACTGTGGTATCCAGGCACACAGGAACAGGAGTAGCCATTGATTCCATCCTGGAACACAGTGCCATTATGGAAAGAGGTTCCTTGGAGACCACTGTGAAGACAACCTTGATGTATGTGCCAGTTAGACATATCTCCATAGAGGTCTATCTATGCATAGAGGAAACACTTCTGTGACTGCACAGATATTGGGTTCACAGGGACTACAGTTCACAGGGACACACTATGAGACTGTGATGACTCTTTGTTGGTTAAAGCCTTGTCATAATGATACAACATGTGAAGACACTGTTGACAGCTATATTGTCACTTCTGGCCTGGATACACAGGTGCCCTGTGTTTGACAGACAAAAGAATGCAATCCTGACATCTTTTTTTTTGGGGGGGGGGAAGGGATGTGCCAAGCTGTCCTCAGAGGATCAGTAGGGACACATTATAGCCCTGCTTTCCTCCTTCAACTACCTTGGAGTTCCAGCTATGTTTATATCTGTCAGCCTAGACTGATAGACAGGAGCCTAGCAGAATTGCCCTCTGAGAAGCTCCACCCAGCAGAAACAAATGCAGAGACCCATCGATAAACACTGGACAGAGCACAGAGTCTTGTGGAAGAGTTGGGGGAAGAATTGAGGAACCCAAATGGGATAGGGACTCCACAAGAAGAAAAAGAGAGTCAACTAACATGGACCCTTGAGGGATCCCAGAGACCTAATGACCAACCAAAGAACACATAAGGGCTAAACACAGTCCCCTGCTCATATGTAGCAGATGTGCATCTTGGTCTTCATGCAGGTCCACCAACAACTGGAGCAGGGGATTATCCTAAGTCTGTTGCATGCCTGTGGATTCTACTCCCCTAAGTGGGCTGTCTTATCTGGCCTTGGTGGAAGAGGATGTACCTAGTTCTGCAGTGACTTGAGGTTCCAGGGTAGGTTGGTACTCAGGGGGACCTCTCCCTTCTCAGAGGTGAAGTAGAGGGAAGTATGGGGAAAGGGCTATATGAGAGGAGAGGGGGAGCTTCAATCAGGATGTAAAGTGAGTAAATAAATAAAGTAATGGGAAAAAAGAATTGCCATGGTTTGTGTTCAAGTCCTAAATCTATCTATTACTTGTGTGGCTTTTATTAACTGATTTAACCTATTATCCAGTTTCTTTGTTTATAAATTTTTGGGAAATTGTCCTCTATCTTTGTTGTTCTTGCGAAATCAAGTTAGACAAAGGGTTTGATAGTTTTATGTATATGATACAGTAACTTTTTTGTTTGTTTGGTTTCATTTT